>NW_011889048.1:254998-259626 GCF_000151845.1 Pteropus vampyrus
GCCGCCTGTTTGGGGAAAACGTAGAACCAGACGCTGGTGACACAGAGTTGGAACGTAGACGTCGCTGGGCGTCATGCAGCCACTTCAGAGGGCAGCGTGGCAGTTTCTCAGAATGTTGAATAGGAAGACCGTGTGACCCGGCCAGTCCACTCACAGGCATTACCCGAGTGCAAACTGCACACACATACCTGCACACACGTGTTCACTGCCGTACAGATCAGACGCCAAAAACAACCGTGTCCCTCAACTGGTGAGTAGGTGAAAAGCTGATGTCCGGGCAGTGGACTGTTTGGGATGCATAATGAGGGGCCCTGGGTGTTCTTAGTAAGGAGCACAGAGCTCAAGGGAGCTACGCTGAGTAGCAGATGAAGGACAAGCTATAGGGACCAAACTCGGTCCTTTTTTTCTTTTCTTTTTTTTTTTTTTTTAATTTTTATTTACGGCTACAGCACCTGGTCTTCCTAGATGGTCTCTCATCTGACATCGGGCTTGTTCAGGGTGGCGTGGCTGTAGACCGAGGACCATGGATGGCTCCACTGGGACGCGAACCCAGGACCTTCTGCGTGTAAAGCAGATGTGCAACCGCTACGCCATGCAGCCACGTCCAGTACTTTATTTCTTGATCGTGGTAGTGATTACAGAGCTGAGTTTTTGTAGGACTGCATCTTCACGTCATAGGTTATCCTCAGTAACTTTAGGTGTTAGCTCGCCGGGGCAGCATTGACAAGTGGCCACGTTGGATGGCTTAAAACAACAGTTGATCCTCTCACGTTCTGGAGGCCAGACTTCTGGGATCCAGGTGCAGCAGGCCTGGCTGCTGGGGAGGGTCCTTCCTGCCTGCCTCTCAGCTTCCCTGGACACGTGGCCAAGTCACCCCACTGTCTGCCTTCCACGTGGCTCCTCTGTGTCTTATAAGGACACCGGCATTGGGTTAGGGCCCACCCGAGAAATCCACGATCTCGAGAACCTTCCCGTGACAACTGCAAGGCCCCTGCTTCTGGGCGAGGCCACATTCATAGGTTCTGGGGACCTGGGTTGCTCATCTCTTGGGCGTTACCATTCAACTCAACTATGCTTTAAAACTCCACTGGCCACATCGGGACACTTGCTTCCAATCTCATGACGTCCGGGAGTGTCTTGAAGCAAAATTGCGCAAGTCATTTTTTCATTCGTACTGTTGTATTTAAACCGGTGGTTCCCAGTTATGGGTGACATTGTCCTCAGGGGCCACTGGGCAGTGTCTGGCGACATCTGTGGCTGTCATGACTGGAGTTGCTCCTGGCATCGAGTGTGGGGCCCATGGGTGCTGCTCAGTACCCCACAGTGCTCAAGACGGCCCCCCACAGAGTGAGCTGGGCTGGATCCCATGTGGGAGATGCAGGACCTGGTTGAGATTGAAGGGTGGGTGACTATGGCATCACCGCTGTATCTCTGACAAGGTCCAACAGATAATGGTGACAATCCAGGGACCATATGTGGATTTGAAATTCTGGGGTCACAAGGATCACACAGCCTGCAGGCAAATAGGGAGCCTGGGCCACCTTCCCTGCCTGCCCCCTGGTGGTCACATGTCCCCACAGACCCCGCAGCTCCCTGGCTGCATCCTAACCTGCAACCAGGGCTGGGTCTGGGAGGGGTGGACCTTGTTTTGGGGGCTGCACTCTGTGGGGCCAGGAAGTCACCCCCCAGTGGGAGGAGGTCCAGGGAGGGGACAGCAGGTCAGGCGAGGTCAGGAGGGCTGTTGACTTTCCCTGTCCTCAGCAGGGAAGGCTGAGGATGGTCTTGGCACTGGGGCTGGAGGAAGCAAAGGGTCAGCAAGGAAATGGGGTGTCTGGGGTTCAGCTGGACATGAGCATCTATGCATGGCCATTCCATTTATGTGCAGCAGCCACCTGTAACCTGGGGCCCCCACTTGTGACCCTGGAGCTTAACAAAACCTGCAGGTTGGTGAGGATGAGAGAAGGGAAGGACCTGCCCAGAGCTGTCATGAACGTCACTGCCGCCTACCCCGCTACCCCTACAGCGAGTCCCCTTTGTCCTGAGTCGCCTTCCCAGAGGTCAGGCTGCCCAGCGTCATTGCCAGCTGCTAGTCTTTGATTCTCTGGTGGTTCATTTAGCAGTAGCACAGTCATTACCCGTGGCCTCACATGTGATGACATGCAGCACTGTTAATCCCCCCTTGCAGAGACAGCGAGACCAGGACCCCCTAACAGGATTTCGACTAGGAAGTTTGGGGCCAGTGAAGGGATCCCTAGAGAAACTCAGAGTAGCCTCCATAGGGGTCTCGGGCCCTGTGTTGCTGGGAAGGGCCCCCAAAATATTTGTGCTGGCCTGGCCTGCTCGCTATGAATGCTAGATAGGACAGGTGGGCACCCCCAGGCCCGCATCACCCTGAGCGGGTGGTGCTGGAACCCTTACAGGACTCCTGGGGACTTCCGGGCTGGCACTCGGGCACGAGTTCCCCCGTCACCAGGGATGTGGGCAGGTAGCTTCCCCTCTGCCAGTCTCAGTCTGCTTGCCTGTGATGGCACAGGAGGGAGGACTTTGGAACAGTCCACTACCCCGAAAAGTAGCCCTGTACGCATCAGCAGTCACCGCCCCCAACACCTCCCCAGCCCCTGACAGCCACAGAACGCTTCCCATCTGCCGATTCGCCGTGTAAAAGTAATCGCACACCGTGTGGGCTTCTGTGTCCAGCGTCTCACTGAGCATTGTGTATTCAAGGTCTGTCCCCTTAGTGAGTGTCAGCGCCTCCCCCCTTTTCATGGCCAAGTGACACCCCCATGTGGGTGGGCACGTTGTGTTCATCCATCACCCGCTAGCAGACATTCAGGTTCGTTCTTGGCTCGGCGAACCCTGCTGCTCTGAGAATCTGTGGACAAGTTTTTGTGTGGACGTGGAGTTGCTGGGCCACATGGGAACGCTGTGGCCATTTGACTTTTCCATCAGCTGCATGATTTCTATGCAGGTTCTTGTTTCTCCACATCTTCGTCAATACTTGTTGTTGTTGTCAGTTTTTTTATTAGAGCCATCCTACTGGGTATGAAGTGGTTAATTTTTATTAACATACTTCTTTCAATCGAATATATTCAAAATCATGTCATTTTAACATGCGATCAGTGTAAGTTATTGTGTTTTCTCATTGTACTTATTAATGACATGTTGGTATCTATTTTTTCATGATAAGCCTTTGAAACCCAGTGTATAGTTTACACTCACAGCATGTCCTAATCCAGGCAGCCACGTTACAAGGGCTGAGTAGACAGGTGGCAGTGGCCGCAATGCTGGGTGGCACAACTCTTATTGCTAAGGGAACAGCAGTGACCAAGACGAACCCAGCCCCAGTGAGCTCTCAGGCTAGTGCCAGGAACAGAATAAAAATGGGCAGAGAAATATATAAATGAGATGATTTCTAATGGTGTCAACAGTTAAGAAGAAAATCAAACTGGAAAGGGGCTAAGTTCCAGGGAATGACCAGGAGGGCTTCTTGGAGGAGGTGGCATCTGGGCAGATCTCGCCTTCAAGGACTTTCTGCAATGGCTACCTGACATTTCTCAAGTCCCTTCCTTCCGTATGTTCTGCATATCAGCAGAGGACTGCGGCACTTTGAAGGAAAGAGCAGGGTCCCCAGATGCCAAGAAGTTTGAGCATAAGCCAGCAATCGAAAAATTAGAAGCTACCAAAAGGAATTTGAGTTGAGCGGCATTCCCTCCTCTTCCGTTTTCTGGGAGAGGTTGTTTAGAACTGGTGTTATTTCTTCCTGAAACATTTGGTGGAAATTCACTAGTGAAACCATCCGAGTCTTAATCGCATTGACCCGGGAAAGAATACCAGCCAAGAAAGACTCCTCGTGGTTAACTGGGCCCAAGTTCATAGAGCCAGCAGCCATTGTCTACGGGAGCCTCTCACCCAAGGTGCACACCAGGGAAAAGCTACAGACTGGGCTGCCAACCTCCGGAAGCCCCTTTTAAGTGAGCTCCTAGGACCAAAATTCAACCAATAGGAAGGAATCAGACTTTACGGGTCCAACCAGAGCTGCACAGTTATATCCTGGTGGTGCTATTTGGACCAATCAAACTGTGAGAATTTGGAGTTCTCACTTGCACAGAAATGGACCAATCAGGGACCAGGGGCGGGAACTTCTCTCCGTTTGTCAGCCACTCCCGTTCTGGGGAGCGCGCTCTCAGTTTCCACTAAAGATAATCTCTCTTGTTGGCCGAAAAGCCTTTTGTGGAGGATTGTCTCTGTTGAAAGATTTTTCACTGCAGATTTGATAGATGTAAGACTATGCAGATGATCTATTATTGAGTGAGCTTTCGTTTTAGTGTCTTTCAAGGTGTTGGTCCATTCCAAGTAGAATGTCAAATTTATGGACATACAGTTGTCTCTGGCATTTTAATCCTTTTGATATCTGTAGGGTCTGTGGTGACTAATATCCTTTCTTTCATTGCTGGTATCAGTGGTCTTTTTTTCTTGGCCAGTCTACCTACGGTTTTGTAGAAATTTTTGGATCTTCTCAAAGAACAATTTTTGGTTTTATTGACTTTTCTCTATTTTTCTACTTTACTTGTTTTCTGCTCTGATCTTTATGATTTACCTCTCTAAAGGAGTTTGGGGCCGATCCACGT
>NW_011889048.1:259676-261408 GCF_000151845.1 Pteropus vampyrus
GGGAAAGAATACCAGCCAAGAAAGACTCCTCGTGGTTAACTGGGCCCAAGTTCATAGAGCCAGCAGCCATTGTCTACGGGAGCCTCTCACCCAAGGTGCACACCAGGGAAAAGCTACAGACTGGGCTGCCAACCTCCGGAAGCCCCTTTTAAGTGAGCTCCTAGGACCAAAATTCAACCAATAGGAAGGAATCAGACTTTACGGGTCCAACCAGAGCTGCACAGTTATATCCTGGTGGTGCTATTTGGACCAATCAAACTGTGAGAATTTGGAGTTCTCACTTGCACAGAAATGGACCAATCAGGGACCAGGGGCGGGAACTTCTCTCCGTTTGTCAGCCTCTCCCGTTCTGGGGAGCGCGCTCTCAGTTTCCACTAAAGATAATCTCTCTTGTTGGCCGAAAAGCCTTTTGTGGAGGATTGTCTCTGTTGAAAGATTTTTCACTGCAGATTTGATAGATGTAAGACTATGCAGATGATCTATTATTGAGTGAGCTTTCGTTTTAGTGTCTTTCAAGGTGTTGGTCCATTCCAAGTAGAATGTCAAATTTATGGACATACAGTTGTCTCTGGCATTTTAATCCTTTTGATATCTGTAGGGTCTGTGGTGACTAATATCCTTTCTTTCATTGCTGGTATCAGTGGTCTTTTTTTCTTGGCCAGTCTACCTACGGTTTTGTAGAAATTTTTGGATCTTCTCAAAGAACAATTTTTGGTTTTATTGACTTTTCTCTATTTTTCTACTTTACTTGTTTTCTGCTCTGATCTTTATGATTTACCTCTCTAAAGGAGTTTGGGGCCGATCCACGTGTTTTGGTTAGGGCTTGTTGGTATGCTGGTGCACCTTGTACCCCGTACTCTTCCCAAACTCACACCAATCCCCTCATTCTTTTCTGAATCTGATGAAACTCAAGGGTTGTTTCCAACAGTATGCACATGGGTACACTCAATTTTGCACCGTTTTAGAGAGTTACAGGTCCTAGGCTCAGGATCCCCACCCTGGAACCCAAATCCGATTTGTCAGCTTCTAGTTTTCACTTTTTGGCTATTGCGACTCAAGAGCTTCACATAAGACAGTTTGTATTAGCAAAATACTCTAGTGATAAAAGGCAGAAAGGGCCTGTTAACAAAGGAGGTATTTTCAGCTTCATCAAGCTGTAGTTTGTCAACTTTTTGTCTTTCAGCTAAAACACCTTGCCGACACTGTCCCACCTCTGTTCTGTGTTTTCATCCCCGGTTCCTTAGGGACGAAACCGTCATGCGCACCTCTCCCGCTCCGGCCCCGGAGATGCTTAATCGAGGCTTTTGCAATGAATCGGCCACTCTGGGCTTACTTTTTGACCCTTGACCTCACCTCAAGGAGGGGTGCCAAGAGAGCGGGCCTGGCAGGAGCCTTGATGGGTCTCCGAGCCGTTGTCCTAGCCCACGAGGGCTGCACCCACACCGAAGACCGCACCTACCCCACGGCCCTTCGGAGAAAGCCGTCGATGTTCACGACCGCCGACCCCAGTCCCAAACCCCTCTGAGGTCAATGCCACAGCCTCACCTCTCAACGCCCGCTTGCAGCCCCTCCCTTTGATGGGCGTCTCCGCAGGCCAATGAGCAAAGCCGTATCGGCCCCCGGGGCGGGGCCGAGCGCAACCAATCTGCTCGGGTGCCCGCCGGGATGGGGGGGCGGTTCCAAACGGACCAATCGACGGCGGCGGTGTGGGCGGGAGCGGGGGGGCCGGGCC
>NW_011889048.1:261601-265551 GCF_000151845.1 Pteropus vampyrus
GACCGCGCGACGCACGCCCGGGGCCGGCGGCAGCGGACTGAGCCGGAAAGGCACCTGCCGCTTCTCGGGACGCCCAGGACGGCGGGGCCGCCGGCAGACGCCCCGGCTCCCAGCGAAGCTCTTCTGCCCAGTTTTGGGGGTCCCGGGGACGGCCGGCCGCCGCGGGACTCCGGGCGCGCACCGTGGTCGGCCGGGAATGGACGGCCCGGAGAAGACTTGGCTTTGCCGCGTCCGTGTTTGTCCGAGGGTCTAAAGTCCCTGGAGGATGACCTAGCAGTTCGCAGCCCCACCGGCCTCTCCAGGGCCCCCGTGGACGCGCCGGCCCGACCCGGAGCTGCCAAGCCGGGTGGCGCCCAAACTTGTGACGCTGCGCACCGTCGGGTACCCGGGCCTCGGATCAGGCACGCCTCTTGAACTCACGTTTAGTACAATCTCTTCTTTTCAGAAAAAGGGTTTTCCCCTCCTTTTTTTTTTTTTTTTTCCTTGCATTTCTGTTGACTTTCTTTTGGAGAAGGGAATTTGGGGGAGACAAGAAGAACCGCTCACCGGGGAATTCATAAAGGGGATAAGGGACCGCCGGCGGCGGGAGTCGGAGGCTTCGGGTCCAGGATGGATGTGGCGGACCCGCAGCAGCTGGGCATGTTTACAGAGGGCGAGCTGATGTCGGTGGGCATGGACACGTTCATCCACCGAATCGACTCCACCGAGGTCATCTACCAGCCCCGCCGCAAGCGGGCCAAGCTCATTGGCAAGTACCTCATGGGGGACCTGCTGGGGGAGGGGTCCTACGGGAAAGTGAAGGAGGTGCTGGACTCGGAGACGCTGTGCCGGAGAGCCGTCAAAATCCTCAAGAAGAAGAAGTTGCGCAGGATCCCCAATGGGGAGGCCAATGTGAAGAAGTAAGTGTGGGCTGTGGGGGGCGGGCAGTGTCGTCCTCCCTCCCTCCTTCCCTCCCTTCTTTTCTGTTTTTCTCTGAACCGGAGCTGATCAGCTGGCTCCTGTGTGCTCCTCGCTGGGGAGTGTGTGGTTGGAACCTGTTTTAAGTACTTTTGCGAAGTCAGCTAGCTCTTTGGAGCTGGGCGTTGGTGCTTTTGGGTTCTCGGGCACCAGTGTCAAAGCCCTCCTCCACAGGGGTGCGCCCCGCTCCCCCCCCCCCGCCCCGGCTCGCCCTCCCGGCTGGCCAAAGAACTTAGGTGTCCCGTGGAGCCAGTCGGTGCTTGTTTGGCCCTGAGTTTCTGCCCGGAAATGACCCTGGCGGCCGGCAGGTCTTCCGCCCAGCCAGCGGCCGGTACCAGCGCCAGGCGAAACACGATTTGTGTGTCCTGTTGGAGGAGAACCCTGCGGTTGCCAAAAGCAATTGTTTGCACTGGCTTATCAGGCCGCGGGGGGGTGGGGGGGGTTCGGCCATTCCTGCAGCCTGGGCTGTGACCTGCACAACCCTGACTGCAGGCCTTGGCGGCTCCCAGAGAGGGGCAGCTTGTGTCCTGGCGAACTTTCTCCACAAACTTCTTCCTGTGCCGCCCGCTCCTGCACTCCTCGGAGGGGCTGGGGTCTGCGTGATGGGCGCCCTGCCACCTTCCTCTTGCTGGTCTCAGGATGGGGGCGCCCCTCCTTTTGCTGCCCGGTGTGGGACCTCGCCCTGCCCACACCCGCACTCCTCCCAGCCTCTAGATTCCCAGGAGGGCTTTATCTAAGGGGCCAGGCGCAGGACTGACTGTGACCTTGGACAGCCAAGTGCCTGCCAAGCCCGTCCTGGGAGCTGTTCACTGGCTCTGCCTTCACCTCCCTCCTCCCCGCCGGAGGGCGAGCTGAGCCCTTTGCACTTGCGCTGGGACCTCCTGGGATGTGAAGTGGGCGGAGCGGAGAACTGGGGCCCAACCGCCTGGGCTTCAGCAGGTGGGCCTCGCGGTGGGCAGGGCAGTGGGCAGGGCCGGTGGCATAGGGAGGCCTTCTTACAGCTCATCTGCCAATACTGGGAGAGGCCTGGCTGGTGCCCTAGGGCCAGTTGGTCAGTGCCCTAGGCCAGTCTCTCCACCTGTGAGGTGGGGGATACAGGGCGGGGGGCAGGGGGGACTGGGGCCCTGAGGAGCAGCTGCCCTCCTGAGGGCCAAGTGACCCTCACCTTCAAGTTAGAAAGCCCCACTTGACTGCCGGTCTCTAAGTCAGGTTTCTACATAAGCCAGGAGCGCATGGGGTCGATATGGTTCTCGGGCTGCCCCCACTGCGGGTGGGTACAGCGTGCTCCTGCATCGGGGGTGCTGCCCCCGGAAATCAACCCTGTGCCCCGGCTCCTCTCAGGGCTCACCCCCAGCTCCTGGAACAGGCTCCAGTCTCGCTTGGCTGAGAGTGGGCACCAGTCCGTCGGCGGTTCTGGTGCTGGTCCCGTGACGCCATGCTGCCATGCACGCCAGGCCCCCGCCTTTCAGGAGCAGCCCCCGAGGTAGCCCCAGAGTCCCATCCAAGAGTCTGAATTCCAGCACCGGTCTATCTGTGTAGCTAGTCAGCCAAGACCCCCTGCTGGCTGTCCTGGGGGGCCTCTGGGCATAGTTTCTACCAGAGCACTGACTGGTGGCAGCAAACGAGCAGGTCCCAGAAGGTCGCAGAGCATGCCGTGACAGAGTGGTGTCGGGTGGGCGAGGGCCCCCTTCGCTAGCTGGTAGTGTCCCTGTAAGGAAGGCACCCATGCTTGAGGCGCAGTTTGCACACGCCAAGGTCAAGTTAGAGGGCATTTCATCACTGAGAGCGTTTTCATGCTCCGCTGGAGACACAAATGGCCAGACCTGGCTAGAGGGCCACAGAGCGCTGGCGTAGGGCTCCTGGTTTCCTGACGGATCAGCAAAGGTCCCAGGAGCCTGCAGAGATGCACGGTGTACGATGTGAGGGCCGCATGAAGCTGGGTCCCTCGGTGTCCCTGGAGGGAGACCGAGGCGAGAGAGGCCAGTGGCCGGCGGTCCACAGCCAGCCAGACAGCAGCAGCCCGCGCCCGATTTCAGCTCCAGCTCACGCCTGGACCTGTGTGTGGGGGCCCCCCGTCCAGGTGCCCCTTGGGGTGCAGGGCTGGCCCTGAACTGTCCCGTCCACCCGGGTTCGCAGGCGAGGTCGGGACCGCCGCACCTCCCGAAGTCCCAGGGGAGATGGGGTGGGCCCGCCCTGCACGGGGCCCTGGTGCCGAGGGGAAGCGGCGTTGGCTCCCGGGTGCAGCACCGCCAGCCGCCCCGACGGTGTCGCCATCCCCCATGCAAGCTGCATTCGGCCCCGGGAGGACCCTAAAGGTCCCTGTAAAAAATAAGTCACGTCTTTGTCTTTTTCGCATGGGCAGTGAAAACGCACATGTCCAGGCTGTGACAGGCGCCTGGTGGGCTTGCCCCCACGCCCCACTCCCTGGTATGGGGGACAGCGGGGCTCCCTCCCAGGCGGGCTTGCTTTGGGGTACAGGGGCTGAGTGGCTCCAGCCCTGCTGGCTGCGCTCAGGCCACAGGGCAGCTGCTCAGACACCGCAGCTCGAACTTGGGGAGCCCTTGGTGGCACCGCATGGAGATCTTCGCGGTGTTTGGTTTTCTGTTTTTTTCATCGACCGTTTAGAAACGTGAAAAGAGTTTTTCTCTCGCTCGGGGGCGGCCTGTCCCGCAGCCTGAGCGCACCTGTCTTTTTGTCCCATGGGGGCTCTGACCCGCCCTGTGCTGCGGACGTGTCTGCTGTGTCGGTGAGTTACTGTGTGCCACTGGGCGTGCTGAGCCCAAGGGCGTCTGGAGGGCACCACGCCGGAGTGGAGTTTCTGGGTCAGAGGGAGCGTGCGTGCGTTTGACATCGTCCGTGCAGGCCTCTGGCTCCCCAGCCTGTGCGCCGGTGTTGACAGCAGCTGTGTCCCCACCACCCCTTCCCCATTAGGCTGGTGTCATGCCCGCCGTCTGTGTCTGGGAAGCGACGCAGTATGATGTGCTTGGCCACCC
>NW_011889048.1:266793-269628 GCF_000151845.1 Pteropus vampyrus
GGCGGGCAGGTCCCGAGCAGCAGCCGCAGCCGCCGCCTCTCCGGCCCGGAAGGCCCGCTTCCTCCCTCACTTCCTGCCAGCCGCTCGGCTTCCCGTTCTCTTCAAACGCTCTCCCTTCCCGGGCACAGGGGCAGCTCATAGGAGCCGTCGACAGCGGCAGACGGTGACGGAGGCCCCTCGCGCCCCTGCCTCTGTGTTAGCTCACGGCTCAGGCCGTGCCGACTGCACGCCTGCAGTGACCTTGCAGGTCACTGTGTCACCGGCTGCACACACAGTCCCGCCGCCAGGGCACGTGGTCCCCACCACTGCTGGGTCTCCAGGAGGTGGACGGCACGTCCCTCTTTCCCGGTGTAAGCGCCAGGGCTCGCAAGTGCGCACAGAGCGCCTTGATCCGGGAACTGGACGGATACCGCCCACCTCCATCCCTGTGGGCAGCACATGAAGCTTGTGAACTGTTTTTGTGGTTTTTTGGTTTTTTTTTTTAAGAACACATTTTACTGACATCAACAGGGGCGCTCAGCTGTCTCGCTGCACAGGACAGTGCATCGTCATCAGCTTCGCGTCAGAATTCGGTGACAGTGGGCAGATGGGGACACAGCCCAGGGGATGGTTCTGGGCCTGGGCTGTCTCTGGACATGGGGACGCAGAGCCGTGGGCCTGTCCCCTTTCCAGTGAGGACCTGGGATGTGCTCCCCAGAGCCCCCGGCTGGCAGCGGGGGTGCCCGCTGCCGCTGCAGCTGTGCGGTCCTGGGTGGTGCGTGCCGCGTGCACAGCTGTGTCGGCCTTGGCAGTCAGCCGCGTGGAGCCACTGCTGCCGTGCCCGAGGGCCCGTCCTCCGTGGTGGACACGTGGCTGCTTCCCACTTGGGGGGGGGGGGCGCTGCCGCATGCGTGCAGCTCTCCTGGGCACGAACCTGGAGCGGAATTACTAGGTCAGTTGGTGGCCGTTCAGCTTTCCAAGGGGCCGCGACCAGCAGCCCCCAGCTGTGGGCCTCTCTCCCGCTCAGAGTGCTTGGAAGGCCAGGAGCAGAGCAGGCAGCGCTAGGCCTGGCACCCGGGCCTGGCCCTGGGCACAGGCCGGCAGTGTGGTTGGTGCCAGGTGGGTGGGACACGGTGGTGTCCTCTGTGGCGGGGCTGGTGGGGCTGCCTTCACCCCGTGCCTGTTCCCGGAGCAGCCGAGGGCTCCAGGGCGCCAGGAGAGGAAGGGAGCCCTCAGCGACCGGGGTGGGCCCTGCGAGCCCGACTCGACGCACAGGGGCCCTCACACTGCTGTCCCGTGTGGCCTCCCAGCTGCTCGTCTGCGGTGGATACGCGTGTCCCCGCGAGGCCCCTGCGCTGTCCCTGTGCAGACCAGCACGGGGCGCGGCAGCGGGGGCCCAAGGGCAGGCCACTCGCACCCAGGCCCTGGCTGACGCCCCGTCCCCTCTGCAGGGAGATCCAGCTCCTGCGGAGGCTGCGGCACAAGAACGTCATCCAGCTGGTGGACGTGCTGTGCAACGAGGAGAAGCAGAAGATATATCCTCGGCCGGGGGGTGCTGCGCCGTGGGCCCCTCGTTCCCGAGCCGGCCGGGGACGGCTTGCCCCTCTGCTCTCTGTCGCCCACGGCCGGCCGCGGGGGCCGCGTCTACAGAGGGAGTGCTCACCGGCCTCAGTCTGAGTGCACGTCTGGGGCCCCGTGGCCGGCATGCCCCTGCCTCGCATGTGGGGGGTGGGAGCTTTGTCACCCTAGAGGAACACGGGAATGTCCTTGGCCTTAGCCCTTTTTGAGGGGACAGCTCTCTCCAGAGCATGTGGCCCCATCTGTCCAGCCCCCCGGGGAGGCGTGTGGGGCCCAGGTCCCACTGAGAGGCCCGCACTGACTCGCTGGTGCCGGGACAGGGTTCCCGGCAAGGCAGCTCTCCGTGTCTGTCTCGGGGCTGTCCCCAGGGGACGCACAGCCAGGGGTGGGGGCTTCGGCCTGACCCCGGGCTGCCCGGCCCAGCCTCGCGGTCCTCCTCCAACTGGCCTGGGACACATGGCCGCTTCGGCTCTCCTGGCCCCGCTGCCCGGGTGTCCCACCGCCAGCACCTTCAGGGCCTTCTCCCAGCTGTCCCCATGAGCACCTGTCCCCCGCTCCCCAAGGGCAGGCCCTGCCTGGGGGGGCCCCGGCCAGGCTGTGCTTTCCTTAGCGCCGCACGTATATGGTCATGGAGTACTGCGTGTGCGGCATGCAGGAGATGCTGGACAGCGTGCCGGAGAAGCGCTTCCCCGTGTGCCAGGCTCACGGGTGAGTGCGGCCGCCGTGCCGTCCGCAGACCGCGGGCTTCCGAGGCTCAGTCCCCTTCCCGCGGCTTTTCCTCATAATCAGTGGATGGGGGCTCACACCTCAGGGCTCGGGGGCTTGGTTTGCAGCACCTCTGGCTGGCACTCCTTTCTCTGCATAAACCCCGGCCCCAGTGTGCCCGCTCCCGAAGCTGTGGGACCTCCTGCTTCAGAAGTCCTGACAGCGCCTTGTGCGGCCCCCCGGGGGTGTCTTGCCCTTTTCCCCATTGCCGTGGGAGCAGCTGGCCTGGGGCGTGAGTGCAGGGGAGGTCGGCGGTCAGCCTGGGCCCCCGGGCAGCTGCATGGCCGTCTTCAGGCCCTCATGACCCTCGAGCTGATGATGGGGTATGAGGAAGGGCTGCCTGGTCGGAAGAGGCAAGTACAGGGCCAGGCAGCCTGGGCGGGGGTGACTGCAGCCCAGCCCCAACCAGGGCCCTTGGACCCCGATGGGCTACCTGGCCCATCCTTGCGGTTTGCCCCACCCCAGAGGCCCCAGGGCTGACCCTGCTGCTTGACTGCAGGCGCCACTGTGCCC
>NW_011889048.1:269678-271192 GCF_000151845.1 Pteropus vampyrus
AGTGGATGGGGGCTCACACCTCAGGGCTCGGGGGCTTGGTTTGCAGCACCTCTGGCTGGCACTCCTTTCTCTGCATAAACCCCGGCCCCAGTGTGTCCGCTCCCGAAGCTGTGGGACCTCCTGCTTCAGAAGTCCTGACAGCGCCTTGTGCGGCCCCCCGGGGGTGTCTTGCCCTTTTCCCCGTTGCCGTGGGAGCAGCTGGCCTGGGGCGTGAGTGCAGGGGAGGTCGGCGGTCAGCCTGGGCCCCCGGGCAGCTGCATGGCCGTCTTCAGGCCAGCGCAGTGGGGCGGAGGTCTCATGACCCTCGAGCTGATGATGGGGTATGAGGAAGGGCTGCCTGGTCGGAAGAGGCAAGTACAGGGCCAGGCAGCCTGGGCGGGGGTGACCGCAGCCCAGCCCCGACCAGGGCCCTTGGACCCCGATGGGCTACCTGGCCCATCCTTGCGCTTTGCCCCACCCCAGAGGCCCCAGGGCTGACCCTGCTGCTTGACTGCAGGCGCCACTGTGCCCTACAGGTACTTCCGCCAGCTGGTGGACGGCCTGGAGTACCTGCACAGCCAGGGCATCGTGCACAAGGACATCAAGCCAGGCAACCTGCTGCTCACCACCAGCGGCACGCTCAAGATCTCCGACCTGGGCGTGGCCGAGGTGGGGCCCGCCCCGGGGCACGGGGTGGCCGGGCCTCCCTGAGGGCCGCTCCCTGAGGCCCCCGGCTCCCCCGGCTCTGTCACAGGCCCTGCACCCGTTTGCTGAGGACGACACGTGCCGGACGAGCCAAGGCTCCCCCGCCTTCCAGCCGCCCGAGATCGCCAACGGCCTGGACACCTTCTCCGGCTTCAAGGTGGACATCTGGTCGGCTGGGGTCACGCTGTAAGTCCCCCACCCAACCCCGGGGCCCTTCCCTTGCCCACTCAGCTCAGGCTCCAAGCTTCTATAGATGGTTCCCCCTGTGGGGGGGTCGGAGCCAAAGCTAGCAGCCCACGGGAGCAGCTCCCCCTCAGTGTCGCAGGCCATCTCCATCCTCCCTGGTCCACAGCTGACCACACGCGTCCTGTGGGCACGTTCTGGCCCAATGCTTTACGCGGCTTCTCAGACGGCCAGTCGCACACGCCGCCTGACCTGGCCGTCGGGGCGCACCCCGGGGACTTCCGTGTTGGCCTGTGACTGGGCTTCCGAGGCCACGGTGCGGACTGGCCGGCCATAGCTCCTGGGTCTAGAACCTTCCGTCCCCCGCGCACCCGCCAGCGTGGGTTGGCATCCCGCTGAGAGGGACTGCGTGCAGCGCCTGACCCGCCATCCTAAAGCGTACGGTCTAGCACTTTCCAGCATTTGCAGTGGCCCAGCCACCAGCCTTTATTCCAGAACATTCCTGTCCCCCAAAGGGAGGCCCTGTGGGTGGGAGTGGTGTGGCTCCTGGGTCGGCTGCCTCTGGACCAGGGCCACGGGACAAGCCCCGCCTGACCGGCCTCTGTCCTCCCGCTTGGGGCCAAGCTACAACATCACGACGGGCCTGT
>NW_011889048.1:276647-281481 GCF_000151845.1 Pteropus vampyrus
GTGCGTGTCTCCAGGGGCCTAGCTGGGCAGGGCCGGTGAGCAGAGCTGGGTGCCCGCAGGCCGTCCTAACGTGCAGGCTTCCACAGCTGGTTCCGGAAGAAGCACCCGCCGGCCGAGGACCTGGTGCCCATCCCGCCGAGCGCCGACTGCAAGGACCGGTGGCGCGGCATGACGGTGGTGCCCTACCTGGAGGACCTGCACGGTGGCACCGAGGGCGGGGACGAAGACCTCTTCGACATCGAGGACGACGTCATCTACACTCAGGACTTCACGGTGCCTGGTGAGTCTGGCGGCTACAGCGGCTTGCTGCCCGGCCTCGATGTCTTCAGCGTCCCTGAGCCCTCGGGGCAGGTCTAGCCACACCGGCAGGAGCAGGTGGGGACCTCCCAGCTCCGCGCCGGTTCCTCGGACTGCGGACCGCATCCCGCCTGGCGGTGAGCGAGGGGGAGGCCCCGGGGCCGCTGTCGCCCGCCCTGACGCGAAGCCTTGCTTCCCCAGGTGGCGAGGAGGCATCTGAGGCAGGGCTTAGAGAGGAGCGAGGCGCCCGGCACAGCCAGCGCACAGGCCTGTCTGCAGAGGACGCGGAGGCCGGGCTTGCGCCCAGGCTGGAGGGGCCGCCCCAGGCCTTAGCATAGCACCTGCCTGCCAGCCTAGAGGCCAAGTCGCGCGCGCCCGCGGGCCTGGCCGCCCTTCCCGGGAGTCAGGGAGGCAGCCACCCGGGCTGCTGGCGTGTCCGTCCGCAGCAGCTGGTCTGTTCTGCTCTGGGGCCGCCCCAGGCCCGCCATAAAAGTTTGCCCGACGTGCGTGTCCGGCTGGTGCTTGGGTCCGCGCCCCGGCCGGGTGGCGGGGGCAGGTCCTGCTGCGGGACGGCCACTGTGCGGCGCCGGCCTGTGGGGGGGCGGGCCCTGGGAGCCGGGTCTTCGGCTGGGCTAGGGCAGGGTCCACGTGTCCTGGGTCTTTGTGTCCATCGAAACTGGTCTCAAGGGCGCCCCGAACCCCGGGCAGTGGAGTGTATGTGGTGCCTACGCCCCAGGATCCTTGGCTGCACGCCAGTCTCTGTCCAAGGCTTCCTGGAGCCTTCATTTCCCTCCCACAGAATGGGGCACTGGGGCTTGGCATGGTGACAGGCGCCTAGGTCACCCTCGTCAGTGGGCAGCCTGTTGTCCTAGCGAGCCTGAGTGCCAGGCCCGCAGAGCTGGCCCCTGAGCACCTTTCAGGCCTGTGCGACACCCCGGGGGGCCTTTCCTGGGTGGGGGCCCCAGCCTGGGACTGTCTAGCTCCACAGTGGTGTGGCCACTTCTGTCTGGCCTGCTCGTGGTGAGGCCGATGCCTCGTCCACTTTGATGTCCGCCGTGGGGTCACTCTCGGAGGTTCTCAGCTGCTCGACCGCGGCCTCGCTAGACATCCGCCATGGGGTCCTGCCATCCGTCCTGAGAGCTGGGCCTTGGGCCAGGTGTGGCTGGGTCAGTGGCTGTGGGCACCGGCCTTGAGAGCGAGCGGGGCGTGTCTGGGACCTGCCGGCCGCCCCCCAGCCAGAGACGCGGTGCTGGGTGCTGGGCTCCAGGTGGCCCTACACAGGGTGAGCTCTGATCGGGGCGCACGCGGTAGCTGTGGCAGTTACAGAAGCTGCTGAGTCAAGCCCTGGACGTCCCTGACCGAGAGGGAGCCCTGTGCTGGCGAGAAGATGGGGGGCTCCAGGTGGCTGAGACAGCTTCTCCACCGATGCTGCGGCAGGACGGGCCCTGGGCAGCAGGCAGTCCTGGCGAGTGCTGGCTGGGCTGCACGGGCCCTCAGAGGGAGCAGAAGACGTGGCCCCTCCCTGCAGACTCCTCTCCCCGCACCTCAGTGGGGGCAGGCAGCCCCAGGCCTCAGCCCCCTGGATGCTGGGGAGCGGGCAGGGGGGACTCGGCAGACCCCCAGCACCGATTCCTTCATCCGTGCCCAGTGCGGGCAGCTGGCGGGCTATCTCGCAAGCCTTGCCTGAGCCCAGGCCCTCCCAGGTCCCGCAGGGTCCTGCGAAGTGTGTCTCAGGACAGGTGAGAGGGCCGCGCCCCAGGTCCTCTGCCCGCAAGGGACTGACCCCCAGCTGCTGGCCACCTCAGGCCAGCTCTCCCTCACCCTGGGTTAGGGCCCTACAGGCCGGACCTGGGTGGGGCGGGTGGGGTCACGCCCGGGGAGCGGGCTGGCTTGGGAGGTGTTGGTCCCGGGCCCTCATCAGCCCACACTCGCCCTCCTTCTCCCCCTCCTAGGACAGGTCCCCGACGAGGAGGCTGGCCAGAACGGACAGAGCCGGGGCCTGCTTAAGGCCGTGTGCGTGAACGGCACGGAGCCAGCCCCACTGAGCGCCAGATCCAGGGCGGAGCGCCGGGCCAGCGGCACCTCCAACCCCGTCCGCAAGGCCTGCTCCACCAGCAGCAAGATCCGCAGGCTGTCGGCCTGCAAGCAGCAGTGAGGGGGGCCGCCACAGGTGGGCCATGGGGGGGGCGCACCACGGGCATTTCCCCGGGCTCGGCCCGGTCACCCTCGTGGCCACTGCCGACCACAGCCAGCTCTGCCCTTCAGAAGCCTGTGAGTCGGCGATCTCCACTCCAGGGTCCAGGTGGAAGGCAGAGGAGGTCACTTCCTGCAGGCTCCTGGCCACTCTGGGCAGGATGGGACCTGCGTGCAGAAGGAGGTCTCGGGGGCTCACCCTGCCCCAACCCTAGGCTGCTCCCAGGATGGGGTGCTGGCCTTGGAGGTGGCCATGTGGGTGGGGGACTGGGAGGGGCCAGGCTCTGGCTGACACTATCACCCTGATCGCTGCTTATTCTTCTCCCTGTTTCCCCCTCCTGCCCCTGTCTGCCCCAGTCCTGGAAGTGGGGATCAGGCCCCAGAGGTTCTGGAGACCCCGTCTCTTGCTCCCCTGCTCGGCCCCAGCCCCTCTAGGGCTGCGCTTCATCCCCTGGGCAGTGGGTGCGACTCACACAGTGCAGCTCCCAGATGTCTGACGGCCTCAGGGGGCCCGGGGGTGGGGCTTGCTTCCCAGGATGCAGGGTGTGTTCACTTGCCCAGAATTGATCACTTGTGACCTGTTCTGCATCTCGCCTCCAGGAGCCGCAGCCCGTGCCGGCCCAGGTCCTCAGTCTTCCCGCCAACAGCAGGCCCAGGACGGCCGCGGCCACGCCTTGGCACCGCCACGCCCTCGACGCCAGGGAGTTCTGGAGGGCTTTGGCTGGCGGACAGCAGGGACTGGGGTCCGACCCCCCCACCCCCCACTGTGGGCAGTGGACACGATCTCCCGTTGACTTTGCAATCCCGTGCTGAGCCCCTCCGCCCCGGCCGGGGGAGGAGCGCGAGGCCGGCCGTGCACTTTAGTTCGGACTACTGGCTCACCCGCCTTCTCTTTACTTCGCCCCGGTCAGCGCCTCCCACACCTAGTGACGTGTTCGACAAACCGCAGCCGCCCGGGGGGCGGACGGGCCTGTCCGCCGAGACGCATGCCCAGCACCCGCGGGAGCCAGGCAGCTGCCTTGTTTTTGTTGTTCGGTTGGGTCCTTTTCCTTTTTTTTTTTTTTTAAGAAAAAATAAAACAGGTGGATTTGAGCCGTGGTTGTGAGGGGTGTTTGGGAACTGTCGGGGGCAGGACTGTGCGGTCAGGCAGGGCATCTGAGCCTGAACCGGGACCTTCGGTGGCCCCCGAAGTGCAAGGGCTGGCTGCGGTCTGCAGGTCTTGCTGGAGTCGCGTGGGGGCACCTGCGCCTCCAGGAGGGGGGTCTGCCTTTGGCCTCACTGGCACTGCGTCCTAGTGGCGACTTCCCTCCAGAGCCTCTGCTCAGCCCAGGGCCTACCAGTCCACAGCACAGGGGCCAACAGCCACCAGTGGGGACACTGGCCCTTTTCCCCAAGGCACCTGTGCGCCTGGGTCCCCAGAGAAAACCCAGAGCAAGCGAGAGTATGCAGTAAATATTTATAATCAACTGAAAACAAAACACAACAAGAAACTCCATCGCTGGATAGGACACAGCTCGAAGCTTCGACGAGCGGGGCAGGGTGACTCCGCCGCCCCATCTTTTGGCAATAAATAAAGCTTAGGAAACTTGAAACCTTGGCCGTTTGGGTTTTGTGTAAGTCTCAAACACTGCTGAGTCCTGGCGGCTCTTTGGAAGCTGCGGCTACAGGGCGGGCGGCCCACTCACATGCGCAGGGTGGGCGCACCACGGGGTGGGCGTGGGGCGGCGGGAGGCGCCGTCCGGGGCCAGGGTGGCTGCGGTGGCGGCAGTGGGCACGGTTATTGCTTGGAGGGGGCTTGGACTGCCGCGAACACACAACGCAGTGAGGTAAACGGCTTTGGGGAGTTGGTGGCAGCGGCCGGTCTTCTCGTCACGGATCCTGTGGCCCCGTGATCCGTGTCCCAGGGGGCTAGGCGCATGGGCCCTGACATGGACCCCAGTTCGTGCAGACCAGACGAACCTTGATCTAACTGGTCCCAGGAGGAGAGCTCTGCACATGCGTTTCACGCAGCCAGACCTAACAGTCCTTCCAGGACGCAGACCCTGCACGTGCGCCTCCCATGGACGCAGGCCCCGCCACCACCCGGAGGCCACGGCGTCTGAACCTGGGCCTCGGTCCCTCCAGACGAGCCAGGCTCCTCGGGCCTCGGAATGCCGCAGGGATCCAGCGAAGTGCCCGAAAGGGGCCGTGCACGTGCGTCCCGGGGCGGTGCGGGGCATCCGGGGCGGTGTGCTTGCGTGTGAGGCCCCGCGGTCCGGCGCATGGGCACCCGGTCGTCGCACCCCTGGTATGTCCAGCTGCCGAGGCCCTGTGCATGCCAGAGGAGCTGGAGAGCGGGTGCGGG
>NW_011889048.1:283191-283869 GCF_000151845.1 Pteropus vampyrus
GGTGGCGAGGGCGGCGGGAAGGCGGGCGCGGCTCCCCCGGAGCCCGAGCTGTCGCCGCTTCGCACCGAGTCGCGATCGTTGCTGCTCTGATCCGAGGCGGTGGCCGCGTGCAGCTCCAGCGAGGCGCGCAGGCTCCAGATGTCGCGGTAGATGGTCTGGGCCTGCTCTGGGCCTGCGTCCCGCTCGCCGTCTGAGTCCTGCCGCTGCTGCTCAGGCCCCGTAACAACGCCGCCACCGCCGCCGCCATGCTCTGGGGGGTATTCGGGGCTCACTCCTCCCACGGCGCCTGCCTCCTCCTCCACCTCTAGCCTGCAAGCCAGGCCGCAGCGTCAGAAGGCCGCAGGCCCCCCGCATCCCCTCCTCAGCCACCTGTGCGGTGGGGGAGGGTAGGTACGGATGGGGACCCTCCGGGCTTGACCAGGCCCTGTGGAAGGTGTTTTTGAAAATGCTGCCTGTCCTCTTTTGCCGGGGATGCTTTTTGGGTAACCCTGAGTTTTCCCGCAGCCCGCTTTTCAACCAAGGCGTCCCATACAGCCTGTGACCCAAGTGCCCGGGGCCGCTGCAGGTGGCTGGCTTCTCACCCCGGAAGAGCCACTCTCTCCTCCCACCTTCTTCCTAACTTCTTAGTGTCGGAGGGGTGGCGGGGAGGGACAAACCAGGTGGAGTCCAGCCGGGCCA
>NW_011889048.1:283919-288109 GCF_000151845.1 Pteropus vampyrus
GTGCGGTGGGGGAGGGTAGGTACGGATGGGGACCCTCCGGGCTTGACCAGGCCCTGTGGAAGGTGTTTTTGAAAATGCTGCCTGTCCTCTTTTGCGGGGGATGCTTTTTGGGTAACCCTGAGTTTTCCTGCAGCCCGCTTTTCAACCAAGGCGTCCCATACAGCCTGTGACCCAAGTGCCCGGGGCCGCTGCAGGTGGCTGGCTTCTCACCGCGGAAGAGCCACTCTCTCCTCCCACCTTCTTCCTAACTTCTTAGTGTCGGAGGGGTGGCGGGGAGGGACAAACCAGGTGGAGTCCAGCCGGGCCACCACCTGGGGTGACCGGATGTGCCACTCAACACCTTTTAGGGTTGATAAGGAACCAGGAGGGTGATACGCAATCCGGGGGGCCAGGAGGTGCCCACGGGGAGGAACTCGGCCCCGCTCCCTGAGTCCCCACCCAAACGACTGCGCCCAGAGTCTCAGGACTGCTGCCCTCGGGCTAAGGGAGGGGTCCTGCCAGCCGACATGGTCACCAGTTTCTCAGGAGCATGGGCAAGCGGGAGAGTGTCTCTCAGGCCTTCAACGCCACCACGAAGCCGCCCTACCCGGGCAGGCGCAGACCCCCAGCAGCCCTGCCTGAGCAGGTGTCCGGTTCTGGGTACTTTGGGGCTATCGTCTGGGGCCCCACCCGCCCCTCGCCCCTTACCCAGTGTCCCCCTGCTCCCCTGCTCTGGTCCGCAGTGGGGAGGTGGCCCCGGCAAGGCAGCCTCCAGGAGGGGCGGTGGCACCTGCGGGACACAGCCGCCGGTCCGCAGGGCAGGGAGAGCGCTCTCTGGGCCACCTAGCAGGGGTGGGGTGGAGCAGGGGCCCCCAGGCCAACCTCTAGCACCTCTATCTACTGAAAAATACCTGCCGAGAGCGGGGGGCGGGCTGGCAGGGCCGGCCAGGAAGGGGCGGGGGGGCGGGAAGGCTGCAGGGGCGCCTGCGCTGGCGATGTACTGGATGAAGTCCCCGTGGGGGGCGGCCCCCTCCTGCTCCATGCTCTCACTGGCAGCCCGCTGCCGCTGGAAGTGGTGGCGCTTGGGGGAGCCTGTGCGGGGGGAGGGGGGAGGCGCGTCAGCCCGCTCGGGCCCCAGCCCAGGCCAGGCCAGGCGCGAATAGGCATGGGTTGTGCTAAGGCCATCGCAGGGCCCCGAGCAGCCCTGGCAGACAGGTGTGCCTGGAGCGGGAACTCGCACTGGACGGCCAGTGGCCGGGGGCGTGGAGCACGGGCGAGCGAGGGACAGGCTGGGGGAGAGTGAAGAGAGCTGAAGCCCGTGCCGCCAGCCCCAGCCTGGGCCCCTGGGCTGCGGCCGGGAGCCCCCCACCACCACGGGGCCTGGAAGAATTCAGCGAGAGGGCCTCTGCAGAGGGGAGGACAGCCACTCAGCAGACAGCTTCCGGTTGCTCCCGCGCCTGCATTTGACTGTAGGTGCTCTCAGAATAACAGACTGACTCCTGGGGACGAAGCGCCCCATCTCCGCCAGCCCGGAACACACTTGTGCCAGACTTAGTCCTCCGTTCCCGGTGCTGGCCTCGCCCTGGCCCTCCCTCTCTGACATGACTTGTCCCCTCTCCCTGCCTCTTCTGGCACCGGGACCTGCCATCCCCTTCCCAGGACAGCAGGCACGTGTGTGGCCTGGCCGGCCCGGCCACTGAGCTCCCTTGAGCAGGGCTGGTTGCAGCTCTCGGCCTCCACAGCACCCCCTCCACCCCGGGCCCTCTGTCTGGGGTCTGCAGAGCTGAAGGGCTGCTGTCACGCATTCAGGGGTGGCCGAATGGGCCCCCACCTGTTGTGATTCGGGTCTGTTGCCATGCCAAACACGGGGGCCTGCCCACTGCTGTCGGCACACGGTCTGACCGCAAAGCCAACAGTGCCATCTTGGCTCCCGTAGGCGCAGCTCAGTGGCAGCCCGGGGCACCCCGCCCCAGCTCTGACACCTTGAGGCAGATGCCGGGGCACCTCAGGAGCAGAGACCCAACCCCAGTTCCAAGTGTCGCATTCAATGGCTACCTAGGCAGGGCCCCTTCCCCTCACTCCCCCCTCCAGGGGCCGCAGCTCACCTCTTGTGTCCAGACTGGACGCTCGCTGGCTGGGCTCCAGCTTCCACTTCTTGACCTTGAAGTAGGGGCTGGACCCATCCAGGCTGGCATGGCGCCTCAAGCGGGTGAAGAATCGCAGGACCGGGCCCGCCCCGGACCCTGGGCCCACCTCCCCGGGCCCCGCCATGGCCCCCGGCCCCCCAGGCTTCGTGCTCCTGGCACCCACATCCAGCTGGGAGAGAAGAGGGACAGTCTCAGGCAGGACGGCCCCCTCCCCCCGGAACAGAGGGTGAGTGTCCAGGAACACTTGGGGGAGGGGGCTTGGACGGGCTCCAGACCACACCCCGCCAGCTGCCCGAGGGCCCTGTGCGTGTGAGCACACACGTGTGCCTGATGGCTATGCGTGTCCCATGCCACCCTCCCCTTCTCCTTCCGTGTGCAGTAACCAGGCCAAGACAAGGAGGAACCATGGACAGCGGGAGGCCACAGGCTGACCTGTCCTGAAGCGGGACCAGATTGGGGGGCGGGGGCACGCAGAGTTGGGGATGCAAAGAACCCTCACCGAGGTGCTTTCCCCAGAGTCACTGGATGTGGACGGGCTGATCTCGAAGTCAGCAGGGCCCGCGGCCGGGCTGTAGGGGTCACCTGGCAAGGCGGAGCTGGGGCCCACGGAGCGGCCAGTGAGGGCCTTCCCCGGGGGCTGCGGGACAGACCGGGGTGGGGGAGGAAGCAGTGACAGGTCAAAGAGCATGGGTGGATGAGGGGTTGTGCTGGGACCAGCCCCCCCACCCCCGCCCCCGTGTGCCCCAGCCCGTCCCCTGCCCTGTCCTGAGATGAGGGTCCAGGCCCAGAGAGCAGGAAAGGCCACTTGCCGGGGATAGGATGGGGGGGTCCTGCCCACCCGGCCCCTGTCAGCCTGCCAACCTCTCCACACTCACCTGGAATATGGCAAGGCTGGCCTTGGGGGTGGCAGTAGGGTGAGGCATGGCAGTTACGCTGGCCTCGCCTGAGTCACACTCGTGGATGGTGACAATCTTGAGGGGCGGCAGGTGTAGGTGGGTGAGGCGAGCGTTCTTCAGATGGTGGAAGTCACCCTCTGTCAGGGTGTACCTGTGCCGGCGCACCTGCCCATCACTGCATAGTCCGCCCCCATGCCGCATCCCCCAGCCCACACGCCGCTGCCCTGTGCCCACCCTGCCCACCCTATTGGGTCTGCGGGGGAGGGGTACATGCAGGCACTCAGCAAAAGCCAGCACGGCCCGGCGAGCCCAGTGGTGGTGGCCTCCCAGCGTCCCCTTACCTGCGGCCCTTGTCCTGCGCCTTCCGGCTCTGCTCAAACAGGGCCGCCTCGTTGAAGGACACGCGACGACCCGTGGAGCTGGTGGACAGGAAGCGCTCGGTCTCGGCGTCCTGGCCCTCGGGGTCCTCCCCCCTCAATTCGGGGTCTGCGAGGAGAGCCAGGAGAGGGTGGGCCGTGCCTGGTGCCGTCAGTCTTGGGCGGGGCCGGCCCGGGAGGGAGCGAGGGGGGCCCCCGACTGACCGCCAGGGACCACGCGGGAGGTGGGCGGGCACTCGCTCATCCGCTCACACACTCACTCGCTCAGCACGCGCCTGTGAGCACCTACGCGTGGGCTTTAAGGAAACAGAGATGAGTCGGAATCGAGCTGCGCCCAGTCTGGTGGGGGAGACAGACAGACACAGCCGGTCAGGCGGCCCGAGGGGGACGGGCTTGAGGCCCAGGGGCGGGCAGGGGGCGGGGCCCAGCGGGGGGGGCGGGGCCCGGCAGGACCTCACCTTGGGCCGGGTGGGTGCCGTTGTCCAGGTAGGTGGTGGTGGTCTTCTCTGCGTCCTCCGTGGCTCTGGGACAGGACAGCAGTATGGCAAGGTGGGCCAGTGGGCAGCGTCCGAGCTCATAGGAGCCCACTTGCTGGGACCCGGTCCCTGCGCAGACACGCCGTGCACCCATCACCCCAAACACCGCTGCCCTCACGCATGCGTGGTGTACCTGCCCCTCACGGGCACACACCTGTTGAAGTGCCGGTGGACCTCCCAGCAGCGCCGGCACAGCAGCAGGACGCCGGACAGCACCACCAGCGTGCCGCCCACGAAGACCGACATCACCACCAC
>NW_011889048.1:289090-290018 GCF_000151845.1 Pteropus vampyrus
TGCGCCCGCCTCCCCGCGCGCCGTGCCCAGCCTGGGGCCGGGCGCCCCCGCCCGCAGCCCCTTCCAGCCCGGGCTGGCCGGCCTTCACGCCTGTCTTCCTCTGGGGGGAAACAGGCTGGGGAGGGGCTAGGCACCAGGGTAAGGGACCGCCTGGACATTGCACCTGACCAAGCCCCCTGAGGGAGGGACAGGGGCGCACTCTTGGGGAGCGGAGCCTGAGGCCGGGATGACCAGCAGCCTTGAGTCGGCTCGGCGCGCGCGCGGTCTTTCCCCAAGGCACAGGAAAGCCTGTGCGCAGGCTCCAGCGTCCCTAACCCTCTCGGGCTTGGACCCCACGCGACAGCGGGGGAAACTGAGGACTAGAGAAGGGGCGGGTGGTGGCGAAAGCCAGGTGTCCTCAGCGCTCGGGGTCAGAGGCTGGCCGCGCCTACCCCGTATCCTCCCGGGGGAGGGCGCGTATATGTAGGTCGGAAAATGAGTCCGGGCGGGAGGGGGAAGGGGCAGGGGCGCAGGGACATGACAGGAAAGCAGGGAAGATGGCAGGAGACGCAGAGGGAAGAGAGGTGGACTCTCGCGGGTAGGCGGGGACCGGAGCCGAGGGCGGAGGTTCCCCACGGGCCGGCCCCTGAGGTCCAGCCGCGCTTCGGCTACCCAGGCTCGTTCGCCACCGCGCCTCCATCCAGCCCTGGCGGCGGGGACGGCGAGCCGAGGAGAGGCAGAGAGCGGGTCTCCAGAAACAGCTCGACCTTCGGCAGAGCCAGGAGGCGGAGACGCCATCGCTCTCGCTGGGGGAAACTGAGGCCCGGGAAGGGCGCAGGCGGGAGTCCCTGCTCCGGCCGCCGAAGGGGGCGGGTGCAGAGCCCCGCAGGTTGGCCCTCACGTCCGCCCCGGCTCCTCCGCTCCCTCCCTCGGGCCTCGCGGGGAAGGG
>NW_011889048.1:290812-292988 GCF_000151845.1 Pteropus vampyrus
CAAGCAAAGAGAAAACAACCTGTGCTGAGTGCCACTGGGGCCTGCCCAGCGCCCTGACATCAGGACCACAGCTGCGCCCCCTTCCCTCTTTGCGATAGACAATCCTGAATCGTTCTCCTAGGTGCTTAGGCCACCAACCTGCCCCCAGCCTGGTCCTGGACCCATCCCAGCCATACCCCACAGTGGCACCCGTTCTCCTCCAGGAAAGCCCATCCTGCTTGGTGATGCCCAAGGCCCAGTTCAACCTCCACACCATTGCACTGGCACTTGTTCACCGCAAGAGTTCCTCCCTGACCCCCTCAAGGCTTCCCAAACTGCAAACCTCCTGGCAGCTCCTCCGGGCTCCCTACCTCTGCTAACGCTGCCCCCCCACACACACACACGCACCCCGTTCCTGTCCTTTGCTGCACTTGTTTCTCACCGTAGCTCTCTCATCTGCTCGTGTGCTGTGACCCTACTCACCCCTGACCCCGCTACACGGGGCAGCTTATTCACAGCCGGGTCCCCAGATGTAGCACAGGGCTGGAACCCTGGAGGAAACGTGTTTGTCCGGCGCATAGAAGGGTGGCAGCACTAAGGGAGGGTAAGGGGCAGCCGCGTGGGTAAATGCCCAGGAAAGCTGGCTCCAGGCCTGTGCAAAGGTCCTGAGGTGGGAAGGTGTGTTTGCAGAAGCCTGAGGCATTGGACGGAGCAGGGGAAGCCATCTTGTATGGTTCCCAGTTGGGGAGTGACACGCTGCCCTTGGCTGTGTGTGTGTGTGTGTGGAGAAGGCACCCATGGTGAGGCCCAGGGAGGAGGCTGGGGTCATCCAAGCCAGTGACGGGAGCGGAGCTGGGTGGATAGGCTTTGCCAGTGAGTCCGCCGGAGGATTCCAGGATAACCTAGATTGTGGGACCTGGATAACAAACAAGTGTTGCCTTTACCCACGGGCCGCTCTGGAGTGGGGACTGGAGCGAAGTCCAATGAATGAGTACAAGGAGCCAATTAGATAGGTCAGGTCTCCATATGGGTCCAGGGGTCTGGGAGAGGTCGGGCTGCGCACGGGACACACCTGACTCGTGAGTAGGACTTCCCTCTGTACACATCCCGGTGGCACCATGCCCAAGGGTGATGCCCCTAGTGTCCCTCACAGCGCTGGCACGGAGGGGGCTCCTTCGGCCTGGATGCTGAGAGGCAGGGGGTCGGCTACAGGGCCTGCCTGGACCCTGCAAGGAGCTATGGCACACGCAGCCCCTGGGATTAGGGAGCCTCTGCAGTAACTGCGTCTCTGACCACCTGCGCAGCCCCGTGCCTAGGTGTGACACATCCCCCTCTGCGCCCTGCACCCCTCCGCTCCTCAGCCAAGGCCCTTCCGGTCTAGCCCGGACTCTGCTTTTCCCGAATACAAGTTGAGGGCCGGGTACTGGGGCCCAAACTGCGTGCGTGAGCGCGGGGGCGGAGCGGTGACGTCAGCCCACCGAGCGAGGCTGCGCAAGCCGCGCTGACGTCCGCAGAGTCGGGCCGCCCGCGCACGCGCCCCTGCGTCAGCGGCGCGCGGGGGCGACGGCTGGGCGGGGCCGCGGCAAGACCATCTCCGGGCACGGGTCGCCCTCTGCTGGTCCTCGTGGGGATTGCGGCCGACTCGTGCCCGCACCCCGAGGAGCTTGCCCGCGCTGGTCCCTCCGCCTGCGACGCGGTTTCCGGGACTCCCCTGCACCTGTCCCAATTGCAGCGTGCCCCCATACCGTACCGACACCCCCCAACTTTGCGGCCATTTTTTTTAGTGATTGTCGCCTCCTAACACTGGGTTGAGATGACTCGCTCATTACGTTCAGGGTCTGTAAAACGCCCACACCACCCCACACCAGAGACGGAATCTTGATACGTCTCTGATGTTTCTCCAGTCCCTGGCACCCAATGGGCGCCCCTCAAATCCCGAATTCAACTGAACTGTCTCCTCCGCCAAGGCTTCTGGTCCTCCCCATGCAGAATCGTCTAATCCACCCTCCGCCAGACCCGCGGACTGGGCGCTGGGGCCGGAAGAACTACAACTCCCAGCACGCCGCGCGCCGGGGCCGCCGGGCGTCGCGGTTCGCGCGTGCGCCCTCGTTTGGAACCGTTCTCCCAGACGTACCCGCGCGTCGTCCTTCTCGCCCTCCAGGCCGCCCGCGCTCGGCCGGAGACCGGCCCCGGTCGA
>NW_011889048.1:294218-298465 GCF_000151845.1 Pteropus vampyrus
TTGGACATGCTGGACCTGGGGGTGAGTGTCTGAAGGGAAACCGAGGCACCAAGCAGCAGCAGGGTCCAAGAGCTTATGGCTTTGGGGGTGGAGGGGCACGTACCAGGTCGCGGATGCCACTTGACCCTCGCCCAACCCCTCCCCACTGCAGGCAGCCAAGGCAAACTTGGAGAAAGCACAGGCGGAGCTGTCGGGGGCGGCGGACGAGGCTGCCCGGGCCGAGATCCAGATCCGCATCGAGGCCAGCGAGGCGCTGGTGAAGGCCCTGGAGTAGGCGGCTGCGCCTCTCACCCCCTCGGGGACGGGGCTCGGGCACCCCCTCTTGCCTGTGAGGGGGTGCTCTGGGCAGGGAGAGCCGGCTCGCTGGGGTTCACTGTGACCGGGGGTGAGGACGGCCCATCTGGGGGGGGGTCGTCATTTCAAGGAGACCGGCAGGGGGCAGTGTAGTGCCACCTCTGCTCTTGAGGTGACAGACACCCCCGGGGCTCACCTCTCGCCTCCCAAGTTCCCGCCAGCGTGATCTGCTGCCCACCGTTTCCGTTCCTGCAGAGTGTGCAGCAGTGACTTGTCCCTAGCTGCTGCTTACAGATAGCCTGGCCTTGGTCGCACCCCATTAAAGACCAGGGTCCCCACTCATGTGTGCGACTTTGTCTCCGCCTGGGGTGGTGGGTTTGGCGCCCTGCGACCCTGTGTCCCCTGTGAGGTACAGCAGCAGCCTTGGGAGTGGCCTGCAGTGAATGGGAGTGGAGGGTGGGGCACAGCTGTTGGGGCCAGGCCGGGCGGTGGGCTGAGGGCTGGCCTTCACACCAAGAGGGTGGGAGGAGAAGTGGCCACTGGTCAGGCATGGGGACAGCAGGTTAGGGGATAGTGGCTGTGACTCCTGCACCAGCCTGGGCTACTGGACAGACACCTGGCGTCTTGTTGGGTTTCAGCCTGTGACATCTGCCCTGTGAGCTCCCTGGCCCTGCCCCAGCCAGGCTGGGAAGGGGCGGGTCCTGCCTGCTCCCACAGAGGTCCCTCCCTTGAGCCGGCCTGGCCTGTGGGTGGCCCTGGTTGGCTGGGTGCCCAATCCCCAGTGGCGTTGGCACCCAGGCGCCTGGGCCAGCCCCAGCTGGGGCGGGGCATCTGGGCGTGGCCAGCCCAGGTCCTGGTCGGCTTCAGCACTGGCCCACCTCCTCCCTTTCGCAGCCCTGGGTGCAGCCCAAATTGGGGCCTCCTTGGTCTCCCCAGGCCTGAGCGGGGCCGGCAGGGGATTCCAGGAAGGTGACTGCAAGAGCTTGGGTCTTCCTCTGTGTCACTGGCAGCCGGGAGGTGACAGGGAGGCCACCCCAGGGCGTGTCAGCACGGATGGGCTATGTACTCACAGTCCCGTGCAAGTGACTCCTCCATGGCTGAGTCTGAGGGGTGGCGCAGCGGAACACGCGCAGGGGCCTCCAGGCGAGCTCATGGCTCTGGGGGGTACGTTGGGCCTCCTTACTCTGGCTGTCGAGGCCAAAGCAGCAGGACTCCCAGCCCAGATAAGGCTGTCAGCCATGGGGGTCACAGGTGTATCCCCCGCCGCCATCGCTGACTCAGAGCCCGGATTCTTAAGAGTGCCTGGCCAGCCCAGCTGCTTCAAATGAGATTGCGGGGGCACGAGAAGGGAGGTAGATCTTCAAGCCCCTGCACCAGGGCTCCTCCACACTAGGAACCCCTGGCAGGTATCCCCACATTCTGAGAGGCCTCAGCCTGTAGCTGGGGGAAAAAGCTGGGTGCCGCCAGGACCTGCTAGCACAGCACAGGCACCATGAAAGACAGAAGCCTTGGGGACACCCTTCCCTGACGGGCTGCACAGAACAGCCCGTGCTGGCTGGGCCGCGACCTGGGGCAGGACACGGCCGGGAACCAGGAGCAACGATGCCCTCCTCGTGGCAGGCCCCGGGGCAAGAAGGGCATCCCTGGTGCGTGCGTGCTCACACACGGTACGATCCGGAGCGCGGGCCGCTCTGAACGGAAACATGGAAGTGGGTTGACTGGCGCGTTTATTAGCATAGACCTGAGGGTGACTCCCCCAGCCCCAAAGACATGACCCAAGGGGCCCAGCACGGTCAGGGACTGGCCTGAGGTTACACAGCCTTGCCCACCCCAGCAGCAGCACCCTCACCCAAGGGGGCCGCCCAGCCTGCCCCTCCAGGTGCTCCGGCCTCAGCTCGGTTTCTTGCACCACCTCTGTGCTCCCTCTCCATCCCTGAACCCCAGCCTCAGTGACACCCCCCTCCTGCCAGCCCAGCCACCTGGGGATGGGGGCAGGAAGAAAACCTACAAAGGAACACAACCCTGGGAGGGGTGCCCAGGGCGAGGGTGGGGGTGGAGGTGGTCAGGCCAGATAAAGGAGAAAAACAGATAAGTGGGTGGGGTGGGTGGGTAGAACCCGGGGTCTCCTGGGGAGAAGGGAGCAGGAGGAAGGAGGGCCCCGCCCCCTACCAGTCATCTTCAGAAAACCCCCTACCCAGGGCAATCTGAAGGAAAGGACAACTCGATACATTTCCCCGTTCGGCCTCAGTTTTCTCATCTGTGGAATGGGTGCTGGAGGGTGTGCCTGCCCCACAGGCTGGACGCCAGGTTCTGAGCTCGCGGTAATGAGGAATGACGGCATCACCGGTGCAGCTGAGGGCCCCCCACCGCAGGCCAGTGAGCCCTGCTAGATTTCCATGCCACCCACAGGCTCCAGAGGCCAGTAACCTCCCGAGGTCCCCCAGCGCGTGGCGCGCAGTGACTGGCTGCACAAGGCAGGCCTGGCGCTGGTTAATCGCTCCATAAATGCCATCTGAGGTCACTGTTAAGGGATGCAGGAGGTTGCCTGCCCAGGCAGCTGGCCGGGGCACCCCCACTCCAGGCAGGTGACTGCGGCTTGTTTTCCTGGACCTCGGCCACTGACTCAGGCTCCCTTTCCTGCCCCCACCAACTCGGGCGCCCCCAGGCGGAAGCAAAGGGCCTGGGGCGGCAGGAAAGGGGGCGGGGCAGGGTACCAGCTGCGCACCCTCAAACGGCGTCCCAGGGGTCCGAATAGAGGTGCGCCCGAGTCGTCGGCTCCGCCGACCCCGACCCCGAGTTCAGCGGCATTCAAGGAGCGCCCTCATTTACAGGGCGAGCGGCCCGGACCGGGCGGCGCCCCAGGGCCCTGGCCAGCAGGCAGGGGCGGGGGCCAGCGTGCGTCACCGCCCGCCTGGCCCCCCGCCCCCTGCCCGCCCAAACTCCACCCCAGGGAAGGCGGTGCGGATAAAGGCTCCGGGCCGCCCGCTCGGCCCCAGACCTACCCCGACACTGAGCTCTCGTCCAGGACGCGGGCACTCTCCGGACTGCTGGGAGCACGGACTGGCCGCGTGGGGTGAGTTGTGGGCAGGAACTTGCGGGCCAAAGAGAGGTTTCCCACTCTAGGCTCCCGAGGGTGTCCCACTTTTCTTTGTTCTTGGGTCAGGCAGGGTTTGGGGTGTCTCCAGACCCGGGAAGACCCCTCAGGGCGTGGAATGGGAGGGGCGAGGCGCAGCCAGCACCGCCTGGCGGGGACCTCAGCCCCCGCCCCGCCCCCCGGGCACTCCCCCTCCCCCGAGTGACCTTGAGCTAGTTGCGGTTCCAGCCTCAGTTTCCCCGGCTGTGCGGCCTCACTGTCCTGCTTTAGAGGCCTCGCACTCCTAGCGTGGCTCTCCGCAAGCCCGCAGTCGGTCGGCCTCTCCTCTGCCCGGGGCAGCCTCGGCGCCCCCTCCTCCTCGAGACTCGGGGCAGCGCTCCCGGGCGGGGCCGGCAGAGGGCGCGCCGGCGCTGCTGACTCACCGCAGCCCCGAGCGGAGCGGCGCGAGAAGGCGCAGCCAGGGACGCCGCGTCACGTCACAGCTCGGGCGGGTGCGACTCGGGAAGCGGGCCCGGCCCGTGGGCCGGGGGCGGGACGCGATGTGGCACCGGCGCGGGAGGGGCCCCCCAGCACCGGCCACGTCACCGAGATGCAGGCTTCGCCCTCAGCGCCACCTCTCGCCGGGACCTTGCGCCCCGGGGTAGGGGCGCCCGCCGGAACGACCCTTGAGTGAGCTGCCAAGCCAGGGTCCGGCCACGAGGCACGGGGATTGCCTTGCGCTTCCGCTCGCAGTGGCTTCCCGGAGGGGCGCGGTGGGAGGCCCCGAGGTTTCTGGCCGCTCCGGGTGTGGGTACAATGCCTGCCCCCGCGCGGCGCCGCACACTGCCCGCGTCCCGCACCCTCCCGGGCCGCTCGCCCT
>NW_011889048.1:298569-299172 GCF_000151845.1 Pteropus vampyrus
AGGGCCGCGGCGGCCCCCATTGGCCGGCCCGTGCGGCCGGCTGGGCGTTCGGCGCGCGTCGATTGGCCGGCGTGAGGCCGGCGGAGTAAGTAGTGAATGGGAGGGGGCGGCAGCCCCGCCCCAGGAACGTTGATACATTATAACTTTTTTTTCTTGTTACTTTCACCCCCAGATCCTCCGAGCGGCGGTGGCTGCGGCTGTTGCTAAGGGAGGGGACGCGCCGGGAAGCGCGGCCCGAGCGGCAGACCGCACTGAGCGCGGCCGGCCAGCGGCGCCCCCTCCTCCGGGACCCTCCCCCGCAACCGCCGCCCCTGAAAGGAGCCGCGAGTGCAGTTCCCCACCCCTGGAACGCGCCCCGACGAGTCGACGCGAACCCGGAGCACCACTCAGATTTTTGATTTCTGATTCTTCATCCGCTTCTGGGACCTTCACGAAGGGGACGCGCGCCGCCCCCCCGCCCCCAGGGGCTCCGAGGACCCCGGTTTGGGGAGCACCTGCCCTGCCCCGAGGCGCGGCGAGGATTGGTGGCGCCTCACGGACCTCAGCCCCCCAGCGCGGGCCGGGGATGGAGCCGCAGCCCGGCGGTGCCCGGAGCTGCCGGCG
>NW_011889048.1:301412-307500 GCF_000151845.1 Pteropus vampyrus
TTTTTTTTTTTTCTTTTCTCCTTCTTTCCTCATTTTTCTGGTGGCGGGGCCCTCCTCCCAAGAGGGTGACACAGGCCTCAGCTATCCGCCTGCTGCCAGGGTGGGGGAAGCAGGCTGCTGCCCGCCCCGACGAGGGGGTGGGCAGGTTCCCGGCCTCCCGGCTGGGCTGGCCACAGGAAACCTGCTCAGCCGCTTCCCTTCCTCCTGCCCGGGGCCCTCGCCCCCTCCCCGACATGTAGCATCCTGCCCTCTGCAGACAGCGAGTGCGGAGGAGGGGACCGGGAGCTGGGTGGTCTGCCATGGGGAGGGGGCGGTGGAGAGCGGGGGAGGGGGTCCAGGAGCCAGGTGGGGGTTCCTGGGCCAATGTGAACTGAGCTCCCTGCTCCTGGGTGTGTGGGGGGGTGGGCCTGCGGTTAGCAGGGGGGCCCTGGGGCGTGTTTGGTTCACATCCGCCCTGGGGTGCCTGCGTCAAGAGGGAGGAGATGGGGGTGCTGGGCGGAGCATCGAGGCTCTCAGGGCTGCTCCCTGCCTGGCACCGCGTCATGCCTGCCCGCTAGCCCTCCCCAGGGAGGAAGTTGCGGGAGGGAGTAGGGGGACACCCCCTTTTCTCCCGGGAGCCACCCTAGGCCCTTCCTGCAGCGGGTATTTTCTGGGGGCTGGGGGATCATGCAGACGGGGTTGCAGGGTCGGAGGGCTGCATACTGCCCACCTCCCTTACCCCGCCTGAAGCCCCCGAGCAGAGAAGGTTACACCAGCAGCTGCCAGTAGGGAGCTGGGAGGCGGTGGTTCTGAGTCATCCAGGCCTGTGTCACTTCTCAGAAACCTCCGCCCCCCCCCCCACCCCGGCCCCTGGGGAGACTTCTGCACTGGCCAGGCCCCAAGTGCAGACCAGGGTCAGATGCACCCCACACCCGCTGCGCGGGGGACCCCAGATTGCATAGTTCTTGTCTGTGGGCTGTGTCGAGGCCCCAGGGGGATGGGTCAGGGCCCCCCACTCGGGCTGCAGCGAGGCCTCCTCATCAGCTTCTGCCCCGCCCAGGACAGATAAATATTTATCTTGAGAAAGCAAAGGTTAGGACGAAGAATTTGTCCAGGAATTCCGCCCACTCGCGGCTTGTCGGCTGGCCTGACTGGGGAGGTGGGGGGGGGGGCCGTGTAGGTGCCTCTGTCCTGTTCACAGGGAGAGAGGGTCTGGGGGCCCCAGAGGGTGGAGAGAAGGTGAGAATTATTTGAGAGCAGTGACCGCCAGCTGGGTCCCGCCCCCTCTGGCCTTAGTTTCCCCTTGCAAGAACCGAGCTGGCCAGGGAGGGCCAGGCACCCCCCACCGTCTGACGTGCCTCTGTCCCCCACAGCCCCCAGCGGCGCCCGGGCCGGGCCGGGCTGGCGGAGGCGGCTTCCGGAAATACCGATTCATTTTATTTAAGCATCCGTGGCACCGACAGGGACCCCAGAGCCCAGAGAGGGGCGGCGAGAGGCCCCAGGTCACACAGCGTGGGGGGCCGGGCCGGGCCGGGCCGGGGCGCTGAAGGCTGGGCCTCGAGGCTGACAGGCCACTCTCTGCAGGTCAGTGACTTCCTGTCGGGCCGTTCGCCGCTGACCTTGGCTCTTCGAGTGGGCGACCACATGATGTTCGTCCAACTTCAGCTCGCGGCCCAGCACGCCCCACTGCAGCACCGCCATGTGCTAGCCGCTGCCGCTGCCGCCGCAGCCCGCGGGGACGCCAGCATGACCACCCCCACGTCCTCTCCCTGCCGGCCAATGTCCAGTGCCGCCCGCATCCCCCCAGTGCCCGCCAGCCCTGCCCCCGCGTCCCCCTCGCCCGTCACCGCCGGCTCCTTCCGATCCCACTCGGCCTCCAGCACCTGCCCTGAGGTGAGTCTGGGGGGAGGGTGCTTGGCCTGGGACCCCGAAGGCGGGTCTCTCTTGGATGCGGTGGATGGGCGGGGACTTAGGGCGCCCAACGCAGCCCTGGTTATCGAGGGCCAGCCCCGGACCCCAGGCTGCGGGGCGTTGTTGCGCCCTGAGCTCACGCACTTCCCTTCCCCATCAGCAGATGGACTGCTCGCCCGCTGCCAGCACGGGGGCCAGCCCCGCGTCCACCCCCGTGGGCAGCCCCGCGTCCCGCTCCCGCAAGCCCGGCGCCGTCATCGAGAGCTTCGTGAACCACGCCCCCGGGGTCTTCTCAGGGACCTTCTCCGGTAGGTGGCAGGGCTCACAAGTGTGTGTCCCCGTGGCGGCCGCGTGCTCACACACCAGGGGTGGGACCCCTGGGGGGCTCCGCACACACCTGCGACCCTGTGGCAGGCCACATGTCCTTCTGCGGCCTCCTGCCCCGGGTTCCGGCCCTTGGGCACTGACTGGCGCCCCCCGCCCCCTGCAGGCACGCTGCACCCCAACTGCCAGGACAGTAGCGGGCGGCCGCGGCGCGACATCGGCACCATCCTGCAGATCCTCAATGACCTCCTCAGCGCCACACGGCACTACCAGGGCGTGCCCCCGTCCCTGACCCAGCTGCGCTGCCACGCTCAGTGCGCCCCTGCCTCGCCCGCCCCGGACCTCACCCCCAAAACTACCTCCTGTGAGAAGCTGGCGGCCGCCGCCTCCCTGAGCCAGGCCCGCGCGGGCAAGCCCCCGGGTGAGTATCGGGCGCCCCGCCCATTCTCGCTGCTCAAGGCCCCTCTGTGTGCGCTCCGAGCAGCTGACCCGCCGGAGCTGGGGGGCCGCCAGCTGCCGCTTGCCTCGCTGGGGGAGAGCCTGCAGAAAAGGGAGCGTGTGTTGGGGGCACAAAGTGTCCTTGTGCCCTCCTGGGAGGGGTCCGTCCTCACTTCCTTTTTGCCCCCTCGCGCCCCCCCCCGCCCCCGGGCACCTTCTCCAGATGGCAGGTGGGGCCTCTGAATGGCCAAGTCAGTCTGAGGAGGGACCCAGCTTCCCCTCCGGCCGATGGGCCTATGGCCCCCCTCATCCCCACCCCCGCCCCCCCAGCCTGGTTGTCCCATAAGTCTGGAGTCGCGAGAAAAGGTGGCGCTGCTCTGCCCCGCGGGCCCCCGGCCAAGGCCACGAAGGGGAAACCGAGGCACAAGCCTACATGCCAGTCCTGGGTCGCGGGGGGGAGCTGGAAGGGCTCAGGCTGCTGCTAACTCGTGCAGTGGTTGTCGTGAGCGCCAGTCCTGGACGCAGCCCTACTCCTGCGGGCTCACGGCTGGCACAGGGGACGTGGACACACCGTTAAGGAACCTGCATCTCCCAGGGGTCCGGTGGACATTCTCAACCGGCTCCCTTGCCGTGTCTGCCTCTTAGAAGCATTTGCTGGAGGTCCTTGTATTGCGGGGACCTGGCCTCTCCCTGGGGGTTCACAGTCACTGTCTTCTCTACAGGGGACCGGCTGCGGCAGACTGAAAACCGCGCCACCCGCTGCAAGGTGGAGCGCCTGCAGCTGCTGCTTCAGCAGAAACGGCTCCGCAGGAAGGCGCGGCGTGACGCCCGCGGCCCCTACCACTGGGCGCCCAGCCGCAAGGCCGGCCGCAGCGACAGCAGCAGTGGCGGCGGCGGCGGCGGCCCCAGCGAGGCCGCGGGCTTGGGCCTCGACTTCGAGGACTCCGTCTGGAAGCCAGAAGTCAACCCCGACATCAAGTCAGAGTTCGTGGTGGCCTAGGAACCGTGTCCCTCTCCCCGGTCCAGGGTGGCCGCGAGCATCGCCTGGCGTAGGCGGGCAGGAGGCTAGGCAGGGGGGCGCCACAGGAGGCCTCCCCCTCCCCATCCGGGGTCCTTCTGGGTTTTTTAAATTTCATTTCTCACCATGGTTTTCCAAACTCTCCGTGGCCTTGCGTTCCTGCCTCCTCGGTTCAGCTCCCACCCCCCCTCCCCTCCCTCCTGGCCACACCAGGTCCTTCCCGCCCACCCTCCCCAGCTCCAAATATGTAGCAGTCTTTCCAGATGGTTCAGAGCAGAGACAAGGAAGCCGCCCCCACCCCTTCCGCCGGCTCCGCCGCTCCCCCATCCTCTTCAGGTTAAAGTCAAAACATAGATGCCTCACATGCACTTTACAGACAGGGGAGGGGGCATGGAGACGAGCCCCACTGCCAACTCCGGCCCCCCCCCCTACCCAGCCAGCCGGGCCCGCAGGCTCCAAACACCGCCCGGGAACCACAGGGCCTGTTTCTCTTCCACGTCTGTGCTTTTTTCTCTTCTCGGTTTCTTTTTCCTGGAAAAGAAAAGCTGTTTCAGGGGAGAGGCGAGCCAGAGCCTGCCTTGGGGTTCAGGTGGGGGCGTGGGACCCTTTTCTGCCAGGAAAGGAAAGGGGAAGGAGGGGAACAGACCCGTCGCCAGCTCTCTCTGGCCACGCACTGTGCGATTTCCTCTGAGGCCACACTCCTGCCCCGCCCCTTTTTTTTTCCCCTGAGTTTGGGGTATTTATAGACTATTAATTTTCTGACTGAGCCAATAGTGGTTGGGAACCTCTTGAAAAATCAGGAGAGAAATGGCTGGGGGGTGATGGAGACGCCCCCTGCCTCCTTTCTGGCCTTTGGGATCTGGGCCTGTGAGCTGTCTGGCGGGGGGGCGGAGGGGAGGGCCCTCTGGCTCCCAGGAGGGGAAGGGGTGCTGAGCTGTGAATCCCCCCAGTAGGGGCGACGCCGAGTAGCATTAACCCCTGGGGGGTTCGCTGCTGGTCTAATTTGGAACCTCCCCACTCATGCCCATACCCCAGGGGTCTTTGGCCCCCACAGCAGACAGACACCCTATTGGGGCCATTTCAATGGGGGGGAGTTTATTTTTCATTCACTTTTTTTTTTTACTGATAAATGCAGATGTTTGGGTCCTCCCCCCCATACCTGTCTTGTCGTGGCCCCACGCGTCTGTCATGCGCAATGCCCCGCCCCCTGCCCGTCCCACCCCCTATGTCCTACCTGTAGGTGAACCCCAGGTCCTCACCCCTCCCCGTTATGTGTTTGAAGTTAATTTTTTCAGATGTGAACATGTGTTAACTGTAGCTCTGTAAATTTTTTTGTGGGGGGGTGGGCAGGGAGGGGTCGGAGGGTTGGGGGGGTTCGAGGAATTTTTTTTTTTTTTTCATTTTCCAAAAAAAGAAAAAAGAAAGAAAAAGGGTGGGTTTGTTTTTGAAGAGCTGTCTTGGATATCTATTTAAATGTGTGTTCTTTTTTTGTTTTTTAACGATTTTTAAATAATATCTGTGCCTCCGCGGGTCTGAGGGTGGAGGCCCCAGGCAGGAACCGGCTCCCCCCACCCCGCTGCCCTCTCCAGGGCCCCCCCCAAGAAAGCATTACCCGCCCTGGGGGTGGAGTTCGGGCTGTGGGGCGTCCCAGCGACTTGAGTGAGTTTCCTGTACGAAAACAAAATTGGAAAAGAAAAAAATTTACACAAACACCGTGATTTCAAGTAATAAACAGAAAACGAAATGCAGTGGCTGTCTTCCTGCTCCCTCGGGGTTTGGCGTGAGCGTGGCAGGAGGGGGTCTTTCTGAAGATCGGCCCCGGGTGGGAGGCTGGGGTCTCCCCACCGCGAAGTCTAAAAGGGGAAGGGCTGCATCCCACGACAGATCCCAGGCCCTCCGCCTGCTCGGGATGAGGGTGGGCAGGAAGCCGCCCCAGCAGCGCAGGGAGGGGCAGGCCACTTCCCGGTACCCAAGGCCGGAAGTCCTGCAGGGTGTGGGCACAGGCTGCCCGCTCGCTGCGTGGGGCCTCGCCCTCTCGGTTCCCAGCTCTGGTGGGCCTGGACCGGAGCCCCCTCCCCCCAGGATGCCACCGAGGCCCACTCCCGTGCTAGACTTCCAAAGGTCGCAGTCTAGCAGAGGGGCCGTGATTCCCAGGGGACCCGGGGCTGCTGTTCGAGTCTTCCCGGCGTGATCCGGCCCTGGGCGAACTCCCCCTCTCTGGCCTCGCGCGGACCTTGCATTCCTGTGCTCCCCAGCCCTGACCGCCGGCGTGGAGCCTCCGGGCCTCCGCCTAGGCCGTGCCCTCCCCAGCCACCTGGTCCGCCTGGGAACTTGCTCAGTCCGCGTCTCCCACCCTGCCGCCTGGGGCCAGCCCTCTCTGGGGTCCCACCTTCATCCACTTTGGGGTTGTGCAGACTC
>NW_011889048.1:310599-327296 GCF_000151845.1 Pteropus vampyrus
CCCACCCAAGCAGCACCCTCCCCCAGACGCTCCGGGGCTCAGCCACAGACGCGCCCACCCACGCATGCCCACCGGAGCCCGGGATCCCAGAGGGGACAGGTGCAGGGGGGGGCGCCCTCACCGCATCGCTGTTGGGGACGTGGAGAAGCGGGGGAGGGAGCATAATAGACAATTCCCTGTCCTGCGACATAGAAGGAAGAGAACGGCAGAAAACTGGGAGCTCCCTGGGCACACGTGTCTCTGCTTGCGTTGGGAGAGAGGGGCGCGCACACGAGCGTGGGCTGCTGACCCCACAGCTCTTTCCTGAGTTCCTGCAGCTGCTGGGGGAGAGGGCACTGTTCATACCACTTCAGTGTTGCCTTGGAGATACCCCAAGCCCCAGGCGGGGGTTCTTCTGCCTTCGCTTGTACCTGCAGGCAGCCTGTGTGTGGGGGGGGGGCCAAGGTCAAGTGAGTGGACAGGGCCCGGGTGGGGCCAGCTCCTCCTGATACAGGTGGTATGCATGAATGCACGATCTTGGCGTGTGTGCTTGCCCATCACTGCATTTGCCACCCCGTCTGTGCCTCAGTTTCCCTCAGTAGAAAAGGCCACCGGGTCTCTGGAGCATCGTGAAATATGGAAAGAGCAAACACGCGTGTGACCCAAGAGGCCCCCACAGTCCCGCCCAGGCACAGGTGTCTCGCGGGTCCTACTCTGCAGCCCATCGCATGGACAGGCAGTTGGCCCGGTCTGGGCTCACCAGCAAGCCCTCTACCCCGCCTGGCCTGTGCACTCCGGGGCTGGGGGCCTGGGCTGGCGGAAGAGTTGGCAGCTCTGCCAGGGCCCCCTGCCCTGAGCATCCTCCTTCCCGTGGAGACCCCTGCCAGGGACCAGATGGCAACAGGCCCAGGCAGCCTGAGTCTCCTGTGTTCAGAGTTGGCAACCACCTGGGGCCTGCTGGGATCGCGGGAGCCCCCGCCTCCTCCTGCAGGTGGGAGCCGAGAGGAGGGCTGGCCATTTAACCCTTTCCCCTCCGCTCTGGCCCGCCTGGCCCTGGAGCTCTCTGCCCAGGAGGCCCTGACCCCTGCTGAGGCACAGCTTGCAGTGCCCACCTCATGGCATGAGTCACCCGCACCCAGCCCTGTCCCTGGCCGCTCCCACAGCCACATCCCCTATGCACACGCTTCGGGGTCTACACGCAAGCCCCGTGTTCTTCACGTGCGGCGCCATGCAGGCGTGTGCCTATGCGTGCACACGCACACACCTCCACGCCAGTTTGCACACACGTGGGTTCCATACACACTCGTGTCCATACAAGCATGTGTCCCCAGAAATCCTTGTTTCTCCGACTCTGTGCCCACGAGTCCCCTGCCCACAGGCACACATGTGCACCACACCTGGCAACGCGCGCACACATCCAGTCTCCACTTCCCCCACCCTGGCTCGGGGCCCCGCGGATTTGATCCAGGCGGGCAGGCTGCAGTCTGTGCCAGGACCGTCCCGCTTCCGCGCCCCCGCCCGCCGGCCGCCAGGTGCACGGGCCCGGGCCCCGCCCGACAGGCCGGGAGGGGGCGGTAATTACGCGGGCCCGAGGGTGCCCCCCACACGCGTCTTTCATCTTGTCCACGCCCATCCCAGGCCCAGACCGTCATTACCGCCTCGCGCCCGGTCATTAGCCCAGGTCGGGGGAGGACCGGCGTCTGGCCGGCCAGGCCCTGAGTGAAGGCGGGGGTCGGTGCGGGAGCCAGGCCGCCGCACCCCCGTCTCCATGGCGACGCTGGCGTGGGGCGGGTCGGGTCATGGCTGCGGGGGGCCAGGAGGCCGGCGGCCCCTTGGAGAGGGTCGATATGCTAACGCACCGACCGGACCCTCCGGTCCTAATCCCCGTCCCGCCGGGCAGGCGGCGAGCACCCCGCGTCTGGGCCGCGAATAGCAGCCTCGCCCCCGCCCGCGGCTATTTTGAGCCCCCTCCTCCCCGTCTGCCGCCCCCTCTGGCGCTCGGGTTGAGGCACGGGGCGAGACAGGGACCCCCTCCCACGCTGGGACACGCGGCGGGGCGCTGGGTATGCTGGCGGGACCCGGAGCCCGGGGCCAGAGTGACAGCGAGGCCGCAGCGCCCCCTCGTGTCCGTGGGAAGAACGTGGTGCAGCGGCTGTGGCAAGAATGAGGCCGTCCCATCCCCCTGAGAGTATCCTCACTGGGACACACGATTCTCGTTACACACTGCGTCACAGGGACACGCAGACGCAGGTAACCACAGAAACAAGTATGGAGACAGGTTACACACCTGCGAAACAGGTACACGGAACCCACGCAATGCCTGGTGCAGGCACACCTGGCGAAATATCCACAGGTATGGCTCCACACCATCATGGGAACCCAGGACAGTCGTGGGTACACATGGAGCCCGTATCCAGCAACGGGATCGTAGTAAACGCTTAATAACTGCGTGCCGGCGGAATGAATGAATGAATGAACAGGGCACTTCACAAAACCAGGAGAAGGCGGACTCGGAACCACAGACCGGTGGGGGCGGGGCGGAGAGCGATCGGGGCGCGGGGACTGCAGGGACCCCGTGGCCTGGGATGGGGCAAGGAACCTCCGACCTGACTTTACTAGGAAAGCAGATCAGAAAGGGTGGGCGGGAATTGCTCCTGGGCTGGGGAGCCGGGCCCCAGGCCCCCCCCTTGGGCTGCCAGCGGGAGGGGGAGCTAAGTGCTGATGCCTTTCTCTGCTCCTTTTAATAACCACGCTGCGTGAGTGGCTGACGCAGCAGCGGGCTGCTGCTGACTGGGAGTTGTTTAGGGGGGGAGGTGCAGAGGGGGCGGCGGTGAATCATGAGCTGCCGCCTGGGAAAGGGGGGGGTCTCAGCGACCTTGGCACGGGAATCAGGGTCCATCCCCAGGTTCCTGCTGCATCAGTTAGATCCACCTGAGGAATCAAGAGTGGAGCTGGAACTTCTCTGGAGTGGGCAGTAAAGCCGGCTGTGAGGTTGGGGGGGGGCCTCTGAAATCCCGACATTTCTGCGGGAGGTCTGCCTTCTGAAGCCTTTCTAGGCTGGGGCTGTAACATGGGTCTTTGGTCTGACAAGCAGAAGTCTGCACTAGCTTCTTCCCCCAATGGAAGGGGCCAGGGCCTCGGGAGGCCTGGGCAGGGGGCAAGTGTTGCCTATAAGAGGAGCGCCCATAAAATGGCCTTGAGGCTCCCCAGGCACAGCCTTGGGGTTGAGGGTCTCTACAAAGCTGCTTCTCCTGATAGCAGAGGTCTTGGGACGCCTCTAAAAGAGGAAAATGACGCAAGGGAGGAGCAGAGCCGGCCCCCCATGGGTAGTGAGTGGGTTCTGGGTATGGTGGGGCAGAGGTGCTAGAGACTGGTGGAGGAAGGCTGGGGCTGAGCTGAATGCAGGGGTGCAGTGGGTACTCGAGGGCTGGGCCCAGTGGTGGGCTTGGGAGGCCAGGTGGAGGTCAGCCTGAGGCCTAGAGCTGCAATGCACAAGTGTTCCGCCAGGTGGGGGCGGGCGTGGGGGCGAGGCGAAGTCAGGGTTAGGTTGGAGTTAGGTGTGGGTGCGGGTTGGGTAAAGTTGGGGTGCCCGAAAGTTGGGAAGTAGGAGGAATTGGGACAGTGGGTGGTGGATACTGGAGTCCACATAAATGGGCATGTGTCAGTATTGGAGTTTGGTGGACTTTGCAGCCGATCACGTGATTTCAGGAGCTTTAGGGTCCTGGGAGTGCTCGGGTGTGGGTTATGTGGGCAAGTGTATCAGGACTGGTGCTGGGGTTCAGATGAAGTTGGGGCATCCGAGACCTTGGGCTTCGTGGCTGCGGAACCCTGGGTGAGGTCAATATGCCGGCGATTGCTGGAGCACAGCAAAGGTCAATGGTGGGGCGACGCCCGGGGCTCCGGCCCTCGGCATCAGAGGCCTGAGCCCCGCTTTGTTCCCGGCCGGCGGCCTGGAGGCGGGCACGCGGAAGTGGGTCAACCCCGCCCCGACGCGCGCCTGCCACGCCCCCCGCTCGCGGGTGGGGGACTGCGGACCGTGCGCATCCCCGCCAATCATCGCGCCCCGAGCCGGCGCGCGGAAGGAGGCGGGGCCGAAACAAGCCCGGCCCCCCAGCTCATGAATATGAGGCGCGGCCGTGGCCTCTGGGGTCTGGGATTGGCCAGTGCTGTGCGGGGGGCGGGCGCGGGGGGCGGAGCCCGGAGGCGATGTACATAAGGCCGGGCGCCCGGCGCCCCCCTCACTCGCGCGTTAGGAGACTCTGGTCGTTCTGCTTCGCCGTCTTTCCGCCTGCGTGAGGGACCTGCCCGACACAGTGGTGAGGGCCCTGGCGGCACCGGCTCCACGGGCCCGGGCGGCGGGCGGCCTGTAACCGTACAGACGAGGCGGGGCAGCGGCGGCACGCCCCTGGGCGGGGGTGGTCCCAGGGCGGGCCCGGGGTAGAGTCCGCCCCGCCGGCGGCGAGGGGCAGCGAGAGACCGGGCCGAGTCGCGGCCGCAGGTCGTCTCCTCGGTAGCCTAGGCTCGCCGAGAGCGAGACACCACCGCAAAATGGCGGCGGCGAGCGCGAGGCTGTGCCCCGCGAAATGGCGGGAGCGCCGAGTTCCCGGATGAAGTGGCGCAGGCCGCGCGCAGAGCGCATGCGCGCGGCGAGGGCGGGCCTGGGGCGGAGCCACGTGGCGGGGCCCGTTCGGGACTCCGGCTTTCCCGGTTTCCCGTTGCAGTTGCAGGAGGGCATCGCGCTCCCCCTCCCCCCCGTGTCCCACTCTGCTTCCCGTCGTGCTAAGTTTGGTTGAGTTGCGCGGTTCCAGGCCTGTGTTTCCGGAGCCATTTGGCAGAGGGCCCAATCCGGAAAAGGGTCGCTCTTAAGTCAGCACCCGCCCCTTATCTCCACGTCGGAGCCTCTCCCCACTGTCTCTCCCACCCCCTTGTTCCCTATGGAGGCCCAACCTACCACCCATCCTACAGAGGACCATTTTGCTACTCTGCGCCTGGGCGATTGTGTTAGGTATTAGGCCTCCGTTTGCAAAGGCGGGCGGGACGAGGCGCACTCGGCCGGTTATGAAGTAGGACATACTTCCTCTGAGTGTCCATCCCTAAACGTACCCTAAGACGACATTTGAGGTCCAGAGCCAGGGCTGCACTGAAGAGAGCCGGGGTGTGGTCCCTCCCTCAGGGAGCCCCGGTGCCGGGCTGGCTTGAGCAGGAAAAAGGGGCCCAGGGCGATGAACGAGTTCTGAGTATTTTTGAGTTAAGTTCTGGATGTGGGCTTGGGATGAGTAAGTGACGGAAATTTCCCAGTGAGTTCCTATTAAGCACAAGCTCTTTGTATAAACTGTGATGGGGTGAGCGATGAAGCCCCTGGAGGGTTTCCTTGAGGATTTCAATGTTTGTTACAGGCTGCCATGGCATCAGATGAAGGCAAACTTTTTGTTGGAGGGCTCAGTTTTGACACTAACGAACAGTCGCTGGAGCAGGTGTTTTCCAAATACGGACAGATTTCCGAAGGTGAGGCCGGCGCCGGGCCGACGGCTGAGCAGGGCCTCTCCTGGGGAGGCTGGGTGTCAACTGCAGATCTTTTCTCCTGCAGTGGTGGTCGTGAAAGACAGGGAGACTCAGCGGTCACGGGGCTTTGGGTTTGTCACCTTCGAGAACATCGACGATGCTAAGGACGCCATGATGGCTATGAACGGGAAGGTGAGAGGCACGGGGTTCGGGCTCCTGAGGGTGGGAGGTGAAGAGGCTGACCTGAATCAATCTCCCTTCTCCAGTCTGTGGACGGGCGACAGATCCGAGTTGACCAGGCCGGCAAGTCGTCTGACAACCGATCCCGTGGGTACCGAGGTGGCTCTGCCGGGGGCCGGGGCTTCTTCCGTGGGGGCCGAGGCCGGGGCCGTGGGTTCTCCAGGGGTGAGTGCCACTCTTGGGGCCTGAGGCCCTTGGGGTCAGGGTGGGGGAGGTGTTGGCAGGAGCTGGTACCCACTTGTTCTTCCTGTCCCTGTTTGTAGGAGGAGGGGACCGAGGCTACGGGGGAAGCCGGTTCGAGTCCAGGAGTGGGGGCTATGGGGGCTCCAGAGACTACTACAGCAGGTGAGGGTGTGGTCTCGTGCTGAGCACGGCAGGCTTCTGTCTGGACGCTGGCGTGCAGGGGCGAGCAGACCGAGGGGCGCTCCAACACCCACATGTGTCCTTCCCACAGCCGGAGTCAGGGTGGTGGCTATGGCGACCGGAGCTCGGGCGGGTCCTACAGAGACAGCTATGACAGTTACGGTAAGTCACGCTCTGAGGGCCTGCGGTGGGAGCTCAGCAAGCCCTCTGTGAGCGACACTCAGACCTTGTCACTGTGCTTGCCCATGAGGGATGAGACTGTCTTCTGAGGTCTCGCTGCCAGCAGCCGTTTTTGCCACAAAACAAAAGCTAAGCCAGACTGACCAAGGAGGAAAGGGAGACGAGGGGCCCGCCGAGCGGGCAGCATAAGTGCATGTGCGGCCGCCCGGCCCCGCCGCCCTCGGCTGTGGGGGGGGTTGGTTGCTCCTGAGGCCGCAGGGCCGAGCCCTCCAGGTCTGGACCCGGGAGTGGAATGCTGCCTCTTGTCGCGTGCTTCAGTGCCTTTACACTGTACCTGCTTCTTGTTCTCAGCTACACACAACGAGTAAAAATCCTTCCTGCTCAAGATCGTCCTTCCAATGGCTGTATATTTAAAGATTTTGGGAGCTTCGCTGAATCGTTAATGTGTAGTGAACACACCTCCTTGTACCCACTTTTGTAGTCTTATCGGTTCTGATCTTGTCAAACACAGCCTGACTGCTTCTGACCCCCAGATGGCCTCATTACTAGACTTTTCTTTTTAAGGAAGCGCTGTTCGTTTTTAAGGGTTTTAAAAACGTTTTGAAAAGCACTTCAGATTTCACTTTTTTTTTTTTTTTTTTCTTTTTTACCATGAGCCATGAGTTTTTTAAGAAAATCATCGGGGTCGTGTGGGTTTTGTTTTTGTTTGTGGTTGTGTTCCCTTTTTTATTTCCCTTTCTATTGGGGTTGGCCCCGTGAAGTTGGGTGGGTGCCCCAATTCAGTCCTCCCTGAGATCGGACTCTGAGTCCACTGTGTCGGAAGCTGACGAAGCTGTGGCTTTTTTCCAGCTCCGCGTACTGTTTCTGAGTGTAGCTCGGTAGGCCCCGCCCCTGGGCAGCAGCAGAGGGGCCCGGCTGTACGGCCCATCCGTGCTGTGTGTGACCCACAGTCGCCTTGCAGACGTCCCTGAGAGGTTCTTGAAAATGTTTATTTATATTGTCCTTTTTTACTGGAAGACGTGTGCATATCCCATCGATGTTGTATTTGAAGTGGTTAAGGAATTCTTGTACGCAGTTTTCTTTGGCTTTACGAAGCCGATTAAAAGACCGTCTGAAACGAACCTCGCTCTGCCAAGTTCCCTTTCATTGCACAACGCACTCCCGCCGCGAGCACGCGGCGCCCAGCCCGCAGCAGAGAGGGCAGCTTGCGGAGCAGGCCCGCGAGTCCTGCCTGAGGTCCACGGACAGCTAGACCCAGGAAGGCAGAGTAAACTGACACTGGCGGGCCCCTCGTGACAGCCGACCGCCACTGGTCCCCGTTAGCCGAGCAGGTGGGTGACGGGAGTGGGCAGGCCAGACCGCAGGGCAGCCCTGGGAGGCTTCTGGCAGTGGCAGCCGGAGGGCTCGACGGGGCGGGCAGCTCAGCAGAGACAGTGGACATACGGGCACCTGACGCTGACCCAACTGCCTTAGCCCAGGAGCAGGCCAGAGAGCGGACCGCAGGCAGTGTCCCTGGGGGACTGCAGACCGACGGCTCGTTAGCTTAGCCTTGCTGTTGCTTCACAAGTTCTGAGCGTTCTCCGCTAGCCTGTGGAAGCTGCAGCCCTCGGAGGACAGAAGTGTTGTGCGCCCAACAGAAACCTCTGAGACGCAAGCTGCTCCCTTGGCTAGCTCATATGTGGAAATAGCCCTGTAATTCGAGGTAACTCCTTTCGCTCGTGTCCACATCCCTCCTCTTGTCGAGCTCGTTTGAAAGTAAAGTAACGTGCCCGGGGAATGTTCCCTTGACTGGTTTTTGCTTTTCCATTTTTCTTTTTTGAATCAAGCTAGAACTAAAGTCAGACCCTGGCCGTAACTTCCCCGCCTGCGGCCAGGTGAGCGGCCCGGGCAGTCACGCTTCGCAAGTAGGTTCGATCCGTAAGCGGGATTGGAGACCACCGAACATCTTGCCTTTTGGATTTTTTGTTCGTCAATTGACCGTCTTTTTCCAGACCTCCTTAAGTCATGCTCCTAACCGTAGCGCTCTGATGTCTGTTGCCGCCATGAGTTTTTTCCCAGAGCCCACACCAGTCTCTAAGCAGCTCCATCCCAAGTGGGTCGCTGGCTCTGCTTAGGGATGGAACGTGGCCTGGCCCACCTGAAAGGCGCAGGCCTGCCCTGGGCACGCTGGCTCGTGATGGGGCCTTCTGTCGGAATGGCCCCGCTGACTAGCTTGACACCCTCCTAGGCGCTGTGGATGGTTTCAGGGGAGGTGGGGGGGCAGTTGTGAGCACGTCCAGGACCCGGGGGGGTAACGCTCCTTTGCTTTGGCAGGTTGAAGGGAGACCAGTGTGATTCAGAAGGGCGGCCTGAGAGCGGCAAAGACCTGGGCTCACCGTCCCAAGAGGGACTTCACCTGGGAGCAGGAGCCAGAGGCGCAGCGCCCTGCCCTCACAGCTGGTCACCTGTAAGTGCTTTTCTGTGTGGGGGACGGGAAGTCCTTTGGTGGGTTCTCTGGTGTCATTTTCCACAGGGAGCATGGGCGTGGTCGCTTGCTGGAGCCAGCTCGCCCCCATCCTTCATTTTTCCAGCAGGTGCTTCGTTGGCGCGGTTGGGGTGTGGGCCTTCAAGTTGCTCCAGGAAGATGGGTGTGTTGACAGCTCGCATGTGGCCAGTACTCACCTGCGGCAGCGTGACAGGACGTGGAAGTCAGATTTGAATAAAGGGCGTGTGTCCACCCAGAAATCTTGAGTCTGGTTTGGGGCGCGGCAGCGGAGGAGGGTGGGTCCCTGAGCCTCAGGTGGAAGCTGCGTGGGAAGGGGTGGGTGCTGGTGTGAGTCCCTCAGGGAACAAGCTGGACCGGAACCAGACCAGTCGGTCACTTCGTCGTCTTGGGGTCTGAGGAGGTGGAGGTGCTCCCTGGGGCTCCTCATCTGAAGGGGGCACTCAGATCTTCCAGGGTCCTGGCAAAGGTCTTGGGCACGGTGCCCCTGAACACTTTTCATCTGTGCTGCACACAGGGCCCAGCTTACTTTCTGAGCTGGTTCGACTCCTGCTCCTGCTCCTGCTCCTGCTCCGGTCATGGGGTACAGACAGTTGAACCCTTGGCTTGTCAGCCCAACTGCTGCCAGGGCGGGGAGGATGGAAGTAGTTGATGTAGTGTGTGGTCAGGGTGGCCAAGGTGCCCTTCCACCCCCTCACCTCCTGGGTGTGGCCCAGCGGGATTCCCAGGCTAGGGCACATGGGCCTCCTCTGGGAGGGCTCAGCCTGCAGCAAGGGCCACCCCGGTGGTCCCACCAGGCCCCCTAGGGTGAGCCTAGCTGGGGACCAGAATAGCTGAGTTCCCAAGGCTGCCCCCGTAGGATGGAAGCCCCAAGGGGGCCCTGTGCTGAGCAGGCCTTGGCCTTGCCTCCTGCTCTGGTCTTTGACCGCCTTCCACCACGCGCTTTGGGAACCTGGTTTCTGGGGAGTGGTCCTAGGGTACTGGCGAGACGTCACTTCCCCTGCTGCCCACACTCCGCTCTCCAGGCACCCAGCTCTTGACCTGTCCCCCGGAACAGGGACCTCGGCGTGGCTGTGGCGGTCTGTGCGGGGGGCGGGAGGGAGCAGGGCCGCCACAGGACGCGAGCCGATCCGGGGTGCGCGCGCAGTCGGTGGCGCGCGGAGTACTGTGGAAAACGTCCGGGGTTAAGCGAGGTAAGCGGCCAGGGGGCGGGGCGTCTGGTGCTCGGCTCCGCCCCCCCGCGCTATTGGCCAGCACCGCCCCCGCACCAGTGAGTGACGGGGGCTCCCGGGGGCGGGGCGCAGTCGCCGCTTCCGCCAGGCCATGGGGCCGCGCGTGCTGCCGCTGCTGCTCTTGCTCCTGCCGGCGCTGCTGCTGCTGTTAGCGCCGCTCTGTGGGGCTGAGGAGCCCACGCCTCCGTCGCCGCGCCGCGTGGAGACCACGCTGTCGTCACTGCAGGCCGTGACGAACGGAAGCAAGCCGGACGCGCTGCACAACAGCACGCATCCGGGGCCGCCGGGCTCGCCGGGCTCTCCGCTAATACGCTCCTTCTACGTGCTCACGGGCTTCTGTGGCCTGGTGGCTATCTACTTCCTCATCCGGGCTTTCAGGTGCGTCAGGCGCACGCCGCCGCCGCTCTGGTGCGGCCAATCAGCGCGCGCCTCACTCCGCACGTACTGGGGTGCGAGATCCCCGCTCTTCCGGAGCGGGCGTGGGCCTTTCCGTGGCGTCGTCACGTGGTTTGGGTGCGTGGGCGGGGGCCGGCTGTCACGTGATGTCCTGGTGCTTCGTGACGCGGCGGTGCGGATGTCGCTTTAGCAGAAGTAGCAATCGACGCTGCAGTGTACTTTTGGGGGGCGGGAGGGTGCGCCGGCTTTATGTCCCTGTCTGCATCCCCTCTGCCAAGCGACACCCACCAATCCAAACTGGGCCTGCGACCCCTGCCAATACTGTCAGGACTGAGGACTCTTCATCTTTCCCCGCGGCCCACCCACCTTGCTTGGCTCTGGTTCAGGCCCACAGCTTCCGCTTTTCTCTCCCTGTCCGGGGCTGATCTCCGGAGGACTTTTGTCACACAGAGGTGACCATGTCCAGACGCTTTGAATTAGGGGCCTGTCCGCGCCCCACTGACACTCCTTTGAGAGCAGCGCTCTTGTTCCGAGCGCTTGACCTTCTTCGCATCCGCCGCAGAAGGTCCCCCTTCTTTCTCTATGGGCAGTCAGGAGCGTGGCTTTCGGCCTGAGGCAGCCCTCAGTTCGGTGCCTCTGACAACCCCTCACCCATGAGACTTAATTAGCTCGTCAGTGGAGTGAAACGGACAGCGCCCCCCTCCAGAGGTCCTGGCCCAGGGGCCCGCCAAGGGAGGCGTCCACCTCTCGTTTTCCGTATAAGAGCAGCTAATAATCACTAACGGTTAAAGAGGCACATGTCACGCAATTATATGAGAAGTCTCCACAGCAAGGCTTCAGGGGTGGGGCAGAGGAAGCCGAAACCAGAAACGAGGGAAGGATCATGCGGGGAAATGGGATGGGGTGTCACTCCCCCCAGAGGTGGCCAGAGACGGCCACTGATGGCACCCGGGACTGCTTCCAGGTTGAAGAAGCCCCAGCGGAGAAGGTATGGCCTCCTGGCCAACACCGACGACTCCACCGAGATGGCCTCTCTGAACAGTGACGAAGAGACCGTCTTTGAGACGAGGAACCTGAGATGGTAGCGCAGCCCTGCCCCCATCGCCCTGGCTCTGGGTGGGTGGGCGTGCGGGCAGAGTTGGAGAGGCGTGAAGGCTGCGTGCTTGGAGTCATCCAAGTAACCACAGCCCAGTTGAAGGCTGTGCGGTCTTGGGCAAGACACGCCCCCCGCGAGCCTCCGTTTCCCACTTTTTTAAGACCAGAAAGGGCCGCAGAGCTTGAATCAGAGCTCTGGGCCCGGCCCTGAAGACCGGGGTCCACACTGCGGGTGTTGTGGAAGGGGGTGGGTGTGGTCTCCTGGCCCCAGGATGAGCATCGTGTGGGGAGGGGGGGACTGGGAAGAGGGCTGGACTGAGGATGCAGGGGTTGCTGGCACAGAGCCTAGCCTGGGTCTGAGCAGGGAGTGATGTCTGTCCCAGCCCCAGCTTGTTGGGGTGCAGGTATGGAGGCCGAACCAGGGGACAGTTCTGATTTCCTGGGCCCCCCAGGGAGACATTGAGATGCTGCGATAGCTTCCCTGGTCTCCTGCCGCCTCTGTCTGGGAGACCCCCTTGTCCCGGCTGCACAGGCAGAGCCAAGCAGGCTGGGGGAGGGGAACCCCTGTGGCCCTGGGGGCAGGGGCTGGACAGGTGAGAAGCTCCTGGTCACATGGAGGGTGAGCCCTCAGGCACAGCTCCACATCTCTCACCCCTGCCCCTCATCTTCCAGATGCTCAGGTTGGGGAGGTGGTGTTTCCAGCCGCCCTGAGGGAAGGACAGAGACGGGGGGCCCACTCCCAGGGCCGGGACACCCCCGATTCGGCAGCTGGCCTGAGAGCTCGTGCGGGGACTGCCCAGCCGTCCTGAAGCAGCCTTGGCCTTCCACCTGGACAGGACCACCCACGATGTTAGGTGCAAACCAGAGGGACCCTGGCGGCCCCACCCAGGGCTCTGAGGCCTCCTGGTCAGGCTATGACTTGTTCTGCTGACCCCGCCCCATGGGGACACAACAGCCCTGAGGTGAGGCCTGGCGAGCGAGTGAGCCGAGGGACCTGTTTGGGAGCACCTTCCTGCTGGGTGGGGGACAATAAAGGCAGCAGTGGCTCTTTGACTGGCACCCTGCTCCACACTGGGCCAGACCTGGCATCCCGGCTCACAGAGCGGGTGTCCGCCGTCCGTGTCCACGCTGGCCTCCTTTGGCCTTGCCATCAGCTGTGCAGAGGGTCTGGGGGAGTCCCACAGCGTGGACAGGGAGGAGGTGGATCCGCCGGGGTCCCTCTTCTGTGCTGTGTTCAGCCTGGGACGCTTCGAGGACCATGCCCTCTGGGACCCTCACCTCACCCCACTCACACTCCCAGCACCCTTGCTGCCTCTCCCCCATCGGCCTCCTGTGGGATCGTTGCTGAACTGGGCCCATCCGGGCACCTCTCGTTCCGAGTGAGGGGCTGCGTGGGTTCTCCTGTGGGCCTCGTCTTCCCTAGACCCACTGTATATGGGAGGGTCCAGCTTTGTCACCCCTGCCCCCTGTAAATCTGATCTTGGAGAGTCGGAGGGGAGGGGCTGGTGGGTGGCCTGCAGCCTTAGGCTCCCCTAGGTCACTGGCCAGTCACCACGGCCATGTCATTAGAAGGAGCTGCCACCAGGTGGCAGCCTTGCGCTGCCTGGTCTCTACCCTGCTGGGCCCAGGTGTGGCTTGGGCTCCCCAAACAACTGTACAGGTTGGGGAGATAGGTCCCTCTGGGGCCTCATTTTTTTTTTTTTTTTGCCTCCTTCGGAGCCTCACCTTGTCTCCATGTCCACTGTGGGGTGGGTCTTAGGACCCATCACCGCCCTGGGCCTGTCCACAGCCCGCTGACCCGCCTTGCTAGGGCTGAGCCTAGGTTCCGGCCCATTGCCGGGTGCAGGGGTGCCATCTCTGCCATGGCGAGCTGGTCCCCAGCTTGCTTCCTTGCTGTCTGCCTTCCAAGCTCCACTCGCACTTCCCTTTCCCCCCTCCAGTGCCCAGCCACCCCTTCCAGGGAGTCCTCCCTGACTGTACCCAGTTCCCCCTGCACCATTCTTTGCAGACCCTCCAAGGTCGAGGAGGTGAGGCCAGAGTCTTTGGGAGGCCTCGAGGTGTTCGCAACCCCTGCCTCTCGGGCCCTGTGGCTTCCTTTCCACACCTGCCCGCCCTTCTCTCCCCAGGCATGTCTCAGCCGCCTCCCTGCTCGCGTCTCCATCTGCGCAGCCTGTCCCTAGGTCTCCTTACGTTTCCGCCTGTCTCTCTCTGCTCCCCGTCTCTCCCTCCGTGTCTGACCCACTGGGACATGCTTTTAACAGGCGCGCAGACACCGTGCCGCCCCCCGCCCTATGATCTGCGCCCCTCTCCGACAGCTCTGAGCAGTTTCTCGAGCTTCAAAAGGCACATTAATTACTCTAATGAGGTCAGGAGAGACCCCGCGTGTTTGCCATCCGGAGCTGGGAACACACTGCCCGCCCTCAGCCCGGCTGCCTCCTGCTCACCCCCGCCAGGCGGGGAGGGGCGCCCTATGCGTCCAGGCCCCAGCGCCTGTCAACGCCCATCAGCCCCACCGCACCCCCCCCCCCCCCCCCCCCCGCGTTAGTGTCGAGTAATTGGCAGCCCCGCCAAGGTTAATGCACTATTAGCAGGAAGTTCTCGCGGCTAAAAGCCGGGAGAGGGGCCTGTCAGCGCAAGATGAAAGGCCCGCGTCCCTGAGGCTCGGTGGCCCGCGTGTGCGTGTGCACACGATGTGAGCACGCGAGAGGCTCTTGGCGCCTCCCTCCCCCTCACGTGGTACAGGACACACGCACAGGCCTGCACGCGCTTGGGGTCACCTGCGGCGGGGCCCAGCGGATGCGCAGACGCGGTGCCCAAGGTCCGGCCTGGACCCTCGAGGCCCCGTCCACTGCAACCCCTTCTGGGTGCCAGCTGCCCCCCTAGCAAAGCTGTTCCCTCAGCTCTGCGCAGGTTGGGGTCTCGGGCTCCTAGCTGACCACTCTGTGGCTTCTGCATCTCAGGAATGGGGATGGATGGAAGCTGGTGAGGCTGGACGCCTCGGGCTCATTAAAGGGGCGGCAGCGGGTGGGGATCGGGCGCGTTGTGGGTGGACCCAACAGGGCTGCATCCCGCACACCGGCAGTCAGCAGGCAGGGCGGCTGTGCCTTCTTGGGGTTCCTGGGACCCTGCCCTCCGTGGGGGCTCAGCACCTAATCTTCCTTCTTCAGGCTTCTGAGCTGCCACCCCCCTCCATGACATCCTGGTCCCAGGCAGGTGTGGCTGTCCAGGTGTACCCAGAGCCACACTGCCCAATATAGTAGCCATGTGTGGCTGTGCCCGTTTACATTAAAAGTGAACTGTGAAACCACACTGCTGCTGGTCACTCCGGCCACACTCCGCCTGCCTTGTAGGCACAGGAGCGGGGGGCACCTGTGTGGGGCGCTGCAGATCCTGAACATGTCCATCCCAGGACGTCTAGCCCCGGACTGGCAGGTGGTCGCAGTGGAAGGCTGGGGTCTGTCCAGCCTTGGTGCTGGGAGGCTGGAAAGGAAGGTGGGAGGGGAGGAGGAGGGCAGGGAGGGGACCAGCAGGGACGAGGGGCCCGTTCAGTGCGACCGTGGCCTTGGCAGCTGCAGGAATTGGGCTGAGCCAGACATGAGGATGGGAATTTTTATCAGCAAGACAAAAGAAGAGGCTTTTATTTCATTTGACGAAAACCGACAGCCTGGGGGGTTCTCCTTTACCCCTCACCCCAAGTGCAGAGCGGGCTGGTCCCGCTCTGACCAGAGGCAGTGGAGTCCCCAGCAGCCGAGGCCCCATGCTCATCGCCACCCCTTCCCGCCAACCCTCACCTGGCCGGCCCGCGGTGTCTGAAAACTGCCAGAGCAGGCGGCGGATTTGGTTCCATTTGTTCTGTGATGAGTTTCTCCCCACGTATTTTTAGCTGTCTCCACGGCTCTGTGGCCTTTGAAGGCCGAGGGCGTGCCGGACATTGATCTCCAGTCTTGGGGATTTGTCCTGCGGGACCAGTGGCAGGGGTAATGGGTGCTGGGGTCAGGGAGCCATGGGTGCTGGGCAGGAGTGCTGAGCACAGGCTAGGGGCCAGGTCGGGGCCTGGCTGGGACAAGACCCTCCCTGGGCCTGGTAGATCTTTGAGGCCTGAACCCAAGACTCATCCCTGTACCCAGACTGGGCCTGATGTCTGGCTCTTGGCTTCAGAGGAAGCTTGCTCCAGAATGACCCCTGACCCCAGCTGAGCTCCTGCCTAGGCTGGAGGCTGGGATGCCCCCGGCTCTGGGAGGGGACAAGACCTCTTGGGTGCCCACAGCGGGCTGTGGCCAGGCAGCTGCTTTGTGCTCCCACCCCCACTTTGCCCGGGGGCAAGGCCTCGCAGGGGCCCAGCCCTCCCCTCCCCATCCTCTGCTCCGGGCACATGCCTTTGTTCCTGTCCCTGCTCCCGCTCTGACCTTGAGAGAGACAGAAACAGAAGGAAAACGAGCTTCTGCTCAAATCCGCTCGCGGTGGCGGCTCTCACAGCGGTGGCCCCTGCATGCAAATGAGCCGACCCACCACCGGCCTTTGCCAAGGAGGTCCCCTCAGCTTGGTGTGCCCTTCGCACTCCGTACGGGGATCCGCTCCTGCTGGGTGTGGCAGAAGAGTCCCTGCCCCATCCGTGAGGTCCCATCCAGCAGGAGGGGTCTTGTCCAAGGGCAGAGGGAGCTCCTGGAAGGGCCTCCTTGGCCAGGCAGGACTCCAGGTTGGCTGGGCAAGCCGGCACCCCCAGGGCCTTGGGTCCAGCCATCAGGCCTCTGCTCAGGAGGAGGCTGGCCCTCTGTCCCTAAAAAGCTAGACAGCCCGCCCAGGGGCATCCAGGATGTTGGGTGACTGGTGCCCCCGGCCACCTCCGTGCCTCCAGGGCCTGCCCTGACCACCACCTGTCGTCAGGCTCCCACCTCTTCTGTGGGGCCATGGGGCCAGCTCTGGGACAGCCACATGCAGACAGCTCAGAGGACAAGACCCAGAAACCAGAACACCCAGGACAGACAGGCTGGGCTGCCCCAGGGGCTGTCCTGCGGGGTTCGGGGCACAGGACGGCACAGGCCTTGAAGGACAGAAAGAATTTTAACGGGAAGCACTCCAGGCCGGCTAGTGCGGCTGGCAGGGAAGTAGCTCAGGGTACATGTGGCACACGCCCGCCACGTAGTGTGGCTGGAGTAGGCCCACCTGGCATCCTCGCCGTGCCTGGTGGAAGGCTGGTTCGCTGATCTTTGGCCTCTACCGGTTCGCTT
>NW_011889048.1:328848-332598 GCF_000151845.1 Pteropus vampyrus
GTTCCCCGCTCGCGGGAGCCCCCAGGGAGTCCCGGCCCCCCGGAGTTTGGGGGACTCGCGCCCCGTGTGCATTCTCCCTTTAGGGCGCCTCACTGCCGTGCAGTCTCGAGGGACTTGCGCCCTGCATGCCCCAGAGCGCCGCCGTCCCGGGAGTTTGGGGAACCCCTCTGGCACCCGCAGAGCCATGCAGCCCCTAAGTTCCCTCTTGGACTTGGGGGACCTCCCGTCCTCGAGTCTCTCCAGGGAACCCTCCTTTGGAGTTCGTGGGGATCCCCAGGGACCTTGGCACTGAGCTGCTCCTGGAGCTGGGAGACTGGGGTCCCCCGGGGCAAGGAGTCGGTGGATACGTTCTGCCAGTGGGTCCCCAGATTAACTTGGGGAAGTTGGAACGTCCCTTCCTACTGACCTGAGGTCCACCTTCAGTCTATGGACCTCTAGTCCCCATTCTGAGGTACCAGGGGTGTTTGGGGTCAGTCCCTGGAGTCTTGACCAAGCGGGACCTCTCCCCGTTCCTCTAGTGCTGACGGGGAAACTGAGGCGCAGAGGGGCTGAGCAGCTGGTTCAAGGTCACGGTGAGGGAGCAGAGCTGGGGCAGGAACCGGGTGGCCTTGCGCCCAGCCTGCCACGCCTGGCCAACACGCCTCGAGCCCCACCTGCCTGCACGACCTCCTCGGCACCGGGTGCTGAGTACAGTTCGGGGGACAGCAGAAGCCCCTGTTAGAGCGAGAAAAGTTTGCTGGTGACTGACCACGTCCTGGACACCAGCAGAAGCCGCTGGGCCGTCCCTGGGTCTCGAAGGCTGGAGTGGGCTGGGGGTCCCATGGGAGATGGGGCTCCCAGGTCCTGGAGCTCTGTCCTCAGCCCGAGCACTCTGGGTCACGCTGCATTCCCGTGTGGCCGAGCTGCATGTGGGAGACCGAGGGACTGGCCTCTCCACTCCCCACTCCCCTGCCACCGGTCACTTTCTCTGTTGCCATGCGCCGGCCCAGCTGCTCCCTGGAACCGCACGCCCTCCGGCCTCAGGCAGAGTTGCAGAAAGGGCAGCATCCGAGGCCGGCCCTGGGACGGGGGCACTGGTCCCCGTTCAGGGGACAGGGAGCGCGCCCAGCTCCCCCTTGGCGCCTCTGCTGCCGGCTCGGACCCCACACCAAGGAGGGCCGGCTGGGCCACCGCGGAGCCGTCGTCCCCGGTCCCCTGCACAGCCGGCCCCACCGGTCACATGTGGCTTTGATTAAGGCTCTTCCCTGCAGCCGGCCGAGCAGGGAGCCCAGCGGGCAGCGCTTCCGCGGCCCAAGTTTTTGGTTTCAGCTCCGGAATCCCGTCCCCGGCGTGGCCTGTCCTTTGTTCTAGGAAACGCCAAACGCACAAGGAGCCCGCGAATGGGGACAGCCGGGGGTCGCTGGGGCCGCCCGCCGCCCCACCTGCCACAGGGCCAGGCCGCCCGCAGGGTCCCACCAGGGGAAGGAGGCACCGGTCCCGGCCCCACTGGCCGCTCGGCCACCTCCTGTTAATGCCCTGACAGGCCTGCTCTGACCAGCCAGCCACCCGAGGGGAGGCACCGCTGGCTGGGTGCAGACCCCAGCCGGCAGGGCGTCTCGCCTCCCTCTCCCCTTCCTCCTCCTGCCTGGGGCATCCTGGCAGGGAAGGCGCCTCCCTGACATCTAGTGATGGGACTGGGGTCCGGCTGGGTCCAGACTGGGGCCCTGGTCATCGCGGAGGTCAGGGGCTCGGTCAAAGGGGCCACAGAGCCTGGGGACCTCTGGAGAGGTTTGGTGCCCTGGGCAGCCGGACCAGGACCGGCGCCCAGAGATGGGGTGTTCCGGGCACAGGAGGAGGAGGAGGCGTTGGGTCTCGGGGTCCAGGGCGCCGAGTTCGGGGACCACGGCGCCAGGGAGAGGCGCAGGGTCGGGGAGCATGAGGCAGTCTCAGAGCCAGAGTCGAGAGACAGGCCTGGTCAGGGACATGCGAGGATGGGGTCGAGTCGGAGTCTGGCGGGGGCATTCGGGAGACGGGGGCGCAGGGCCAGGGGCCATGCCCGAGACGGGGTGCCCTGTGAGGGGGCGCTCGCAAAAGGCACCGTGAGGAAGGGACGGAGCCAGGCTGGGCAGCTCGCTCAGGCAGGGGACAGAGGGGCGGTACAGGAGCCAAGGGACGGACGGGCTCAGACGGGGACGGACAGGCACTGTGGTGAGGCTGGCCACCTCGCCAGCGGGCCTGGGACCTGCCCTGAGGCGGTGGGCGGCCGTTTCCCAAACGCACCCTCCTGCCCCGCAGACCATTTCACGCACACAGGCGGCCGCAGAGGTGGCAGAGCGAGCCCCACACCCGCCTCCACGCCGTCACGGGGGGTCCCACCGCCTGTCCAGCACCCGGCATCCCCACCAGCCACTGTCCATCGCCGGCCTGGCTGCTGGTCGTCTCAGGACCTGTCCCCAGCCAGGCCGGCCGCCCTCGCCTGGCCCGGCCACGGGCCGAGTGTAGGGCTGCGTGTGCATGTGCGTGGGGGTTCGTGCACATCTGAGAGTGTGGGGGGTGTGGGGGCTGCAGGGTGTGCCTGCGCATGTCACGGCGTGTTCTCCCCAACACGTGGGGGTCCTGGGGGGTGCCGGGAGGTGCGCATCTGTGTGGCACACACACCTGTTCACGTGGCAGGGTGACGCGTGTGCCGGCGTGTGCATGGCGTGTTTGCACAGATATCTGCGTGAGTGCCTGAGTGCAGGCGTGTGGAGGGTGCATGCGTGTTTGCAGGAGCATGTCTGGTGTCTGGACTACACGTGCATGCGTGTGATGGGGGAACGCGTGTCCGTGTGTGGGCTGCGTATTTGTGGGTGTCGTTAGCGTGTCCGCATGTGCAGCCTGGCTCTGACGGTCCTGGGCCTCACGGATGGCGGCACAGCCAACCCCCTGCCCACCCAGCCGGCTCCTCTCCCAGCCTCTCTGCTAGGGGACATGTCCAGGTCCCCTGGGCCCCATGCTGCCTGTGGTGCAGAGGGGCCATCGAGGTTGAGATCGGGCACCATGCAGGGCACCCACCATCCCCCAGCCCCCCACAGGCCATGTCACCAACGGGGAGGGCAGCTGCGACGTCTCCCTGGAACGGCCCAGTGGGGAGATGAGGGCTTGGGGAGGGTGCTCCCGTGTGGGGTGGGGCCTCCCGGGTCTCGGGGGCGGGGGGCGGGGGGTGCAGCTCTGACGGAGCAGTGCCGCGTTTTCGCGTTTTGCCGCATGAGGCTTTTTTGTTTTGTTTGAAAGAAGCTCGTCCAGCCCGCTTGGGGGGCTTGAAGAGCGAGGCCCAGAAGGTCCGGGGACTTGGGGACAGAAGGTGGGGTCCGGGGAGCCGTGGGGGGACCAGACTCAGATTCGGGGGTCCTGGAACCCCGGGAGTGACCTCGGGTGGGCGGCTTGGATGTTTGGAGCCCCCGCGTCTCCTCTCGAGGCGGCGGCCGGCAGGCTGTGCCCCTCGCGTTGACAGCAGAGCATGGTGCGGACAGGCCAGGCGCGGGCATTGCCTGCTCCGAGGGGCTCACGGGCCCCCCACAGAGGTGGGAAACCAAGGCAGTCCTGTGGCCGAGAGGAGGAACCTCCAGGCCCCCAAATGCACAGTGACAGCTCCCATCCGAGGTGGGGACAGCAGTGTGGGGACTGGCAGTCGGGAGGTGCCCCCACCTGCTAGGGGCCTGGGCCCCCTCCATCCGGGTCGGAGCTGGGGCATGCAGGCCTCCTGGGGTCTGCTGAGCCGGCAGGGCCCCC
>NW_011889048.1:333513-335578 GCF_000151845.1 Pteropus vampyrus
CGCGGGGCCCTGGCGAGCTGCCCGCCCACCCCCGTGCCTCGGTTTCCAGTCCGGGAAGGCAGCACAGCCCCCACCCCCGTTTCGGGCGAGATCCCTAATTGGTTGCTTTGCTGGTAGCGTCTAATGACTTGACAGTTGCCCGACTAGAGCTAATTAGCTGCTTGCTGGGTGGCTGTGGGGAGGGGTGTCTGGCAAGGTTGGGGTTGCGGAGGGCGGGTTGCGGAGCCTCGGCAGGCGAGGAGCGGTCCGGGCTGGGAGGGCTGCCTGGAAGAGTAGGCACTGACAGGGTGAGCAGGTGGGGGTGACGGTGTGGCTGGCGGGCCGGGGGGGGCTAGGAGGTCTGAAAGCCTCCAGGAGCCCTCTGTCTGGGAAAGACCCAAGTCAGTCATTAACTTTCTAGTGAGAATTTCGATTCGTCTCAGCCGCTCCCACAGAGTATTTGCAGATTGGGCTAAGGCAGGAGTGGAGGGACCCGAGGCTTCGTCTGACACGCCCGGCCACCTTGGGGCTCTCGTCGTCCCTGAGGTTTGGGTGTTGGGCCCCTCCCCTGCAGAGGCACCACCCTGAGTGGGGCGAGGCGCCCACCCCTGGCTCACCAGCTGACTCAGACCCAGGAATGCCAACGCAGCAAGGCCACCGCCATTTCAGAGCCAAGCACAGAAGAAGGTGGCACACTCAAGTGGCCAGAGCTCGGGGTGCTGGGGGCTTCCCCTGGGACACATCTGGCTGGGGTCCTCGCCTCCCCACGGCGGGGAAGGGGGCCACTGTCTGCTACCCATGACCCTAAAACCTCAGAGACCTCAAAGTCTTGGCCTTTGTTCCTTCAAAAAACATGTATCGAGCACCACTGTGTGCAGGGCCCATGCGGGTCACGGGGGAAGGGGCCAACCCCACGGTCCGGGACGGCAGGCCGCGGAGGTAGAAACGCGATGGATGCCTGAAGAGGTGTGGGAGGAGGGGGAGCGCTCCAGGCAGCAGGAACGGCATATGCAAAGGCCCTGGGGTACCGACAGGAACAGCCGGGAGGCTGGTGTGGCTAAAAAGGAGTGACCTGGAAGCAGTCCAGGGCGATGAGGTTGAGGGTGTCAGGGGGAACCTCGTGGTCCTGGGAGGACTGTGGGTTTTACTCTGCACGATGAGGACAGTTTTGAGCCAGTGGATCACAGAGTCTGACTGACATTCAGAAAGGTGAGCCCTGGATTTGGGAGGCCAGGAGCCTGGTGGCCGGGGGTCCGGCTTCTGAGCCAGCAAAGTGGCCTCGGAAGGTGAACCAGAAGGAGAGCGTGACCGTCGTGTCTGCCGCGGGGGGAGGCAGGTGGGTGTAATGGGGGACACAAGCACAGGCGGACAGGGAGAAAGGGTCACACCGTGGCTCCACCCTGCAGAGAGCCAAGCCTCATGTGCATCCCCAGCCACCGTGCTGGGGACGAGAGGGGACACTGAGACCTGGTGGGGTCGGGGGTCAGGACAGTAGCACCTCCAGCCCAGCACCGCCCCTTCACGCACATAGTTCCCCCATCACTGTCTCTCCCACAGGGCTGGCCTGGGTGCAGGCTGGTCCCTGGACGGCCACCCAGCCATAGCCGTCATTGGTTGGTTGATCAATGGGGCTTTCAGTGGGGCCGGGAAGGACTGAAAATGACTTTTCAAACAGCCTGGAGCGGCTTCTGCATCGATCGAGCCCAAGGGGCTGGAGGACACGGCCGGTCAATGAGACACCCGTGCCCCCTCTGCCAGGGGGCAGCCTGAGGGATGGCCGGGGTCCCAGGCTGACCCTGTCCTGGCACGACCCTGTCCCGGCCTGACCCCCGCTCCCTGAGTCTCACTGCCAGACACATTTAGTCTACACACACCCTCCCGCCTCTGTGGGGGTGGGATGAGCTGTCCAACCCTGGATGAACCCAGCGGAGCTGGGGGACAGCCTGCTCCCTCTACTCCCAGATCTGAAATTCCGTGAGGCTCGACTTCAACCACAGACTCGAAATCACCACTCCAGGGAATGGAAGGGGAAACTGAGGCCCAAGGGAGCAGGGGTCTCCTGCCTGCCTCATTTCCAGCGCCCGGG
>NW_011889048.1:336743-340551 GCF_000151845.1 Pteropus vampyrus
TGCCGGGCCCGTTTGCCACAGACGGGCTCAGATGTCGGGCCTGGGGCGGAGGGGCGGAGGGGCGTCTCGGAATCACGTGGCACCTGCTCTTTTGCATGTTACCCAGAATGCCTGGTGGCAGCCCGTCCTCCCCAGCGCCCACCACACTGGGGCCTGGTGCGGCGGGTGCCGGGCGGGAGACCGTGACCTCCCGCCACGGAACATCTCTGGGGGCAGAGTCCGCTCCGCGGCCTGCGAAGGCCGCCTCCCACTCGGCGCTGACCACGCCCCTGACGCGCCCTTCCCGGCCCCGCCCCGTGACCGCTGGCCCCGCCCCCAGGTTCCACGCGGGCGCCGCGGGCGACGGCGGGGGCTACACGGTGGAGGTGAGCATCAACGACTACCTGGACATCTACTGCCCGCACTACGGGGCGCCGCTGCCGCCGGCCGAGCGCATGGAGCACTACGTGCTGTACATGGTCAACGGCGAGGGCCACGCCTCCTGCGACCACCGGCAGCGCGGCTTCAAGCGCTGGGAGTGCAACCGGCCCGCGGCGCCCGGGGGGCCGCTCAAGTTCTCCGAGAAGTTCCAGCTCTTCACGCCCTTCTCGCTGGGCTTCGAGTTCCGGCCGGGCCACGAGTACTACTACATCTGTGAGTGGACGCACGGGCCGTGGGCCCGGGGCGCGGTCGGCCTCCTGCCCGCTCTCATCCTCCCAGCGAGCCCCGGAACCCCCTGTCAGGGCCCCCATCGTGCAGGTGGGGACACAGGCTCAGTGTGGGATCTAGATCACACACGTGACCTCGGAGGCCAGGGCTGCCCACCCCCGCCACGCCCTGTGCACCAAAAGGGGAAACAGAGGCACGCGGAGTCTGGTGGGCGAGGGCAAAGCCCATGTTCTGCCCATCACGTCCTGGCTTGGGCAGGGGTCTCCCAAGCCCTCCCCGAGTCACCTCCCCCCCACACACACACACACACACCAGGCCTGGGCTTGGGAGAGGGACCCCGCTCCTCGCCATTCCGGCTCCCGCTCCGTCAATTAAACTCTACAAGGCCCCATTTCCTTCTTTTCTGCTCTATTTGGACCTTTTCCTTTTCATTCAGGGAAGAAAGGGGTGGAGGAGGGGAGAAGGTGTTTAAATTAGCCCCGTAATATAAGAAAAATTACATTTTCTTTCCGAGACAGGAGTTTCATAAAGATAATTATTGTAATTATTCCTCCTATCTCTGTGACGAATGTTATTCTTATTACGTGCTCTTTATCTTCATCTCCCGGAGTGAGGGGCTTGGGGTGGAGGCGTTGGTGGCCACAGAGAGGACAAGCCAAGAGGACAGGCAGGGACAGGCCCGGCTGTAGCTCTGTGGGTCCCACACCTGTTCACATGTGTGCACCCATCAGCCCCGTGAGGCCTCAGGCCGCCGTCCCCCCCAACCCCCGTCATGGTCCCTGAGACCCCCTCTCTCCCCACTCATGGCTGATGCTGTGGGCACCCCGGCCCCCGGCCACCCTCCAGTGCACTTGCCATGTGGGCTAGGAAGCAGGAAGCAATAATGGTGGCGTTTTAGGCGTGAAAACCCAGCGTGCTTGCAGGATCGTGGGAACTCTACAGTGTGGGTCCTGCCTCCCTCCCAGGATAACTGGCTTCTGCTGTTTCCCAGATGGAAATAATCATCCCCAGAGCACCTACTGTGTGCCGACCGAGGTCCAGCTGGGGGAGGGGGGGCTCGCTGACAGGCGCCTGGACAGCAGGGATTTAACCCCACGTGGGTCGTTTGGTTGCACTGACTTTTGGCCGATCAATCGAAAACAAACATTTTTATTCCTCACCTTCCGGCCTTACCCTGTGCTGCTCGAGGGTGAGATGGAACTGGACACAGACAGACACCGCGCGTCCCTGGGGTTAGAGTTCAGCAAAGGGACGGTTAGGGGGAGTGTGAGGAAGGGCTTCTGGGAGATCTGGGTCGTTGTGCCTCGGGCTTCGACATATGAGTGGGAGTTTTACCGGGCGGTCACCCTCGGGGAAGGGGCTGAGGGCGCCAGAGCCCCCTGCCCCATTCACCCCCAGCCCTTCTCTTCCAGCTGCTACGCCGCCCAATGCCGTGGACCGGCCCTGCCTGCGGCTGAAGGTTTACGTGCGGCCCACCAGTGAGTGCTCGGTGTCAGGCGGGGTCCGGGCCCCATCCTCGTGTCCTCGCCAGGGATCCACTGAGTGGCCAGAGGAGGCAGGGTGGCCACAGCACAGCCCGGGGAGTCACACAACCTCAGCGGTGGCCGGGGCAGGTCCCACCCCAGAGCCTAAGTCCTCCTCTGCCAGTCGGGACGTTTTAAGCTAAGAGTGGAGGTCAAAGCCCGTGGCCGGGTCCCCCGCTGCGGCCGCTGCCCGAGAGAGCCACGTCGGGGAAGTGTCCCAGGAGGGACCAGGGCCTGTGTTCTGAGCTCCTGGAACCCGGTAGCCACAGCTGGAGACGAGGGGGCCCCGCAGCCTGGGGACGTCACCTGGGTGCCAGGCACACCTCAGTAAGGTCCAGCTATTCACCTCGCTCCGCACTGCTGGACAGAGAGCTCCATGCCCCGAGGGACGGCGGGCTGAGACAGGGGTGTGTGGGGGGGTGAAGTTCAGGTCCGAAGTCGCTCCAGGAAGCAGCGGGCAGCAGGTGGGGCCACTGGGGGGGGGGTCTGCGCTGCCGCTGACCGTCCTGTCTTTGTGTCCCCTCAGATGAGACCCTGTACGAGGCCCCTGAGCCCATCTTCACCAGCAATAACTCATGCAGCAGCCTGGGCAGCTGCCAGCTCTTCCTCAGCACGGTCCCCGTGCTCTGGACCCTCCTGGGCTCCTAGTCCCCGCCTGCAGGATGCCGGCCCCACCTGGACAGCTGCCTCCGAGACCAAATAGTGACGCCCACCTCTCCCATGACTGGTGCTGCTCCCGCCCACAGGGGGCCGTCCGCCCGCACGGGGACCAGCCCCAGGGGTGGGGGGCAGGCAACTGACAGGACGCCTAAGGGGCTGTTGTCGGCATAGCCCGCGGCCGGGCCATCTCATCCGGGGCACAGGAGACCCTGAGAACCTGTCGGCGATGTTGTGTTTTGTTTTGTTTTGTTTTGTTTTTAGAGTATTTTTCATGGTCGGATCAGAAAACTTGAATTTTTAATTTAATTTATTCCTCGCTGTCGCCAGTGATTTTGGGAAGGAAACAGAATGGATAGGGTGGAGGTCCCTGGTCCCCAGAGGACGGGGATGGGGGACCCCTAGTCTGGTCACTCAATCTATTGGATCCTGGCTGGAGGTCACTGTGGACGCCTCCCAGGTGTCCTGGCCCACCTCCCAGCCCCAGCCTCGCACCTGGTGATGGGCTCCCACCGTGGAAACCTCCGCCGTCTCCCTGGAGCCCACCTCAGAGTCCCAGCCCCCTCGGAACACAGCGCCCCCCGACTCCCCAGCCTCGCACGATCATCCCCAAGGCCAACATGTCACATTTCTGTAAATAGAGCCAACGAGTATATACTGTGACTGATTTTTACTGTACTCCTGAGGATGGACTGGACGGTTTCTTTTTTCTCACCCCTTCATGGGTGGGGGGGCTACTTTGGCGGGGGGCGGGGCGGGTGACTTTTTAGAATAGAAGCCTCGCTTCGCAATAAGCTCGTTTGGCTGTGGGAGCCCCTCCCTCTACTCTGTGACTAATAGTGTTTATAAGGAAATGGGGGATGGGGGCACCACCCCCAAAAAAAGAAGCCCCCTCCCGAAGACACTTTATTGAAGCAAACAGCGCATTTATACGGATTTCGTATTTCTACCCACCTTTCCTGCTCTGTGTTTTATATATA
>NW_011889048.1:344871-350575 GCF_000151845.1 Pteropus vampyrus
CCCCCTCAGCTCCTTCACATTAGGTCAAATGTCACCTCGTGACCTCCCTGGCCAAGCGGCCACTCACCCCGCAGTCCTCACTGTCAAATCTCTGATTCTTTACTCATTCGTCTCCCCCATGGGGTGGGAGACCCCAGAGGGCAGAGGCCAGTCTCTGGGCATCACTGAGACCCAGTGCTTGGCCCACCGTCTCCCCTAGGACTTGTTGTCTGCCACATGCATGCGTGCACACACATGTTGCATAGCCACAGGCACCACGTGTACCCCATACCGCCAGACGCATTTGCAGCCCAGGTCTCTGTGGAAGCACCCTTGTCCCTTGCCGGCCACTGGTCACTGCCTCGGGGGCCACCATCAGCGTGCAGAGTGGCCACTCACTCCTGGGGCAGCGGTGAGCCGGTCTCAGCCGGAGTGAGACGTCCACGCCACCTGCAGGCCCCAGGGAGGCCGCTGCTGGTATGCGGCCATCGGTATGCGGGTCCCGTTCGTCCGGAGCCTTTCCGGCCTGAGGTTCCAGGGGAAAGTGACTTCTCTCCCGCGGCCGGTTACTGCCGCCTCGGTGCGCGCTGTGCGCCAGGGTCCCGCAGGCGGGGAGGGGAGTCCTGCGCGCCCCCAGCCCTGCCGCTGCTTTTGTGGGGCCGCGCCTCCCTCCCCCCGCCCTTCAGGTTTAGGGCACTCTTGGTGTGGCGGGGACAAGCCCCCGCAGCGCAGCCACTTTTACGCCCCTGCTCCCTGGGCCCGTTGTCCCTGTCTGCAGCTCCGGTCCAGGAAACGCCCTGGGCCCCGCCCCGCGTCCCGATCCCCAGGACCGATGGGGGCCACACCGGGACCACAGCTACAGGTCCCGAAGCCCCCGCGCCCCTACCCCCAGAGGAAAGGCCGCAGTGGCAGCCGCCCCAGGGCCCGCCCCCCAAACCCCCGCAGTTCTCCCTCCCAACCCCACCGCCAGGGGCCCTGCGACTGCAGGGGTCTCCTACCCCCACCTCCGGGGCCTGCTGGCTGTGCCCCTGCCGGCGCGCCCTCCCTTCGGCTTTCCGCTAGCGCCCCGCGACGCGACCCTCGCAGCCTTCCTCGAGTCCGGGTGCGCTTTCTATTCGCCATCCCTCGGGCATGGCGGGTGCTTCCCTGGTTCCTGGTCGGTGCCCTCCCCTAGACTGTCCGAGGGCGCGGATTTTCTGTCTGTCTTGGTCCCTGCTCTGTCCCCAGGACCTAGAGCATGCCTGGTACACAGTAGGCGCTCACTAAATGCTCGAACGAATGCGTATATTTTTGCGGACGCAGCGTGACTAGAAGAGTGTAACACGACAATTGCATTTTCCGTGCTAGTGTCGGCGACCTCGGCAAGCATTTAGTGAGCGCCTACTGTGTGCAGTGCTGGGCCCGAGGACCAGTGAGGCCTGCCCCAGAGGCCTCCAAACCCCCATATTTGGGGAGTCTATGGGCCATGGAAGGAAGGCATGGTGTTGGGGACCCAGGTCCAGGTTTCCCGTGGCCAGGCAGCCAGTGATAGACAAATAAAAAGTGAGTTCGAAGTCGGAGCCCCAAGGAGCCATAAATCACCAGGAGATGACACACAGCGGAAATTAAGTGGCCACAGCTGGGCTGGCACGGCCCATGGGGCAGACACCGTAGGGGGCTGGAACCCCTCCCGCCCTTAGTCCCCCCTCGCAGCTGCTGGCTGGCCAGCGGCGACGGCGTCCAGGTGATGATCATCAGGGCCTGCTGTGCGGAGGGAGGGGCTCCATCGCTGAGCTGGGGCAGGTGGCAGAACCAGTGCATGCGCAGAGACCAGACCCCAAGAACAATTCGGGTGTCTTACCCTGAGTATGGGGGCAGGGGAGGCCTCGAAGGCGGAGCCACAGAGGCAGGTAGCGGGATGGATGCGGGAGGCGTCTACGCCCTGTGGGGGCTGCTGAGCCCGGGGTCCAGGCTGCCCCCCCACCCCCGCGGAGGCATCCAGGAGGCAACTGGATCCTCTGTGCCTCTGCGCTGCAGCGAATGGAGCAGAACCCCGCTGGAGTTCCTTCCCCGCCCGGTGCTGGAGGCAGAGACCGTGAGGCCGGAGACGGGGAGATTCCCCGGGGGCCGCCTACCACCATCGATCCGGAAATGGAGGCCGAGAGGCCCGGAGAAGATCGATGGGCCGTAGTGGACAGCACAGTGAGGGGGGCACTGAGCAGAGCTGGAGGCCTGCCCTCCTGCGCAGGTGGGGAAACTGAGGCCTCGCCAGGCGCACAGGTGGAGAGGGAGAATCAGGGCGCACCCAGGCCTCCATGGGATCAGGAGCTGAGCCTCGGGCAGTCCAGAGGGTGAGACCCCAGCGCCCCCACAACAGCCGGGAGGCCTGGGTGGAAGGAGCCCCCTTCATGCCTCCTCTTTCCCCAAGAAACATCTCTTCAGCCCGCCAGACTGTGTTGGGGACCCCGGGGCTGCCCTGTCCCCGAAGCTCTGACTCAGCCACACAGACTTTGGGGCTGTAGGAGCTGCCACGTGACAGTGCAGGCCCCCATGAAAGCTGCCTGGCTCCCGCTCTGGGTCTGGGGCAGAGATCCAGGAAAGTCATTTCCACAGGTTTGCCCACCCAGGCCCCTCCTGGAGCTCCAGCCCCCAAGGGCGCATTGATGGAGGGCAGAGAGGCGGAGGGAGGTGTGGGGGGGGTTATTATCGATGGCGCTTCCTCGAGCCCCCCACCTGCCAAGTCTCCCCCGCACCCAAGCCTTTTTACATGGTCAATTTCTGACACCACCGAGGCGCTGCCCCTGTTAGACGAGAGAGAAACTGAGGCAAGAGTCAGGCGCGTGGTCCCAACCCGGAAGCGGGTCCTGGGGGAGAGAGGAGGCGAGAGGCGGTGGTTGCGGCCCAGGGGCCCTCGGGCGGTGCGGGGCGGGGCGGGGCGCGGCGGGCTGGAGAGCCAGCCGCTCGCCTCGCACCCGGTTGCCACTAAGTGCTTAAAAGCCTCCTGCGACCGCTGGGACCTGCGGGCGGGGTAGGGCAGCTAGCTGAGGCGGGGGGAGGAACCGGAGATGGGTGGGGGGTCCGGGGACGTCTGCACCCCGCACCCCACCCGGCCCGCTCCTCCCCGAGCTCCAGGCCCGGCGGCCCCGCCCCTGCTGCGAGGCCCCGCCCCTCCCCTGCGCCTCGCTCGGCTTCGCCCCCACGCGAGGGTCTTCCCACCTCCGCGCCTTTGCCCAGGCGGGTCCCCAGCCAAAGACTGTTCCCTGAGCTTTCCCTTTGAAGAGCGTCCCACCCTTCAGGGCCCAGCTCTGTGCTCTGGGCCTCAGTTTCCCCATTTACACACCGAGGGCGTGAGCTGCGGTCTCAGGCGGCGGGAGGGGAGGCCTGGTCCCCTTCTACTACCTGTTGTGCCGAGCAGTGGCCAAGCTGCCCTCCTCGTGGGGGACTCGGTTTCCCCAACTGTGCCTTGTGGTGCAAGGCTTGGGCTCCATCCTGGACCCAGCCTCTTTTTCCAGAGGGATCCCCCAGAGCAGGGCGAGCAGTTTCTATTCTGGGCCTCAGTTTACCCTTCTGCAACACAGAGGAGATCCACCTGAACCCCGCTGTACAGATGAGAAAGCTGAGGCTACGGGAGAGGCGGGCCAACCCCAGGCCGGGCAGCTGGGCCTGCGGGGTGGCGGGTAGGTGCCTGAGCTGCTCGGTGGGCATGGGGCCGGGAAGCCGGGCCTCCCGCCACAATAGTCCAGGTAAGTGACTCAAGTGAGTCCAGAATATTTGTTGCGGGCAGTAACGTCCGCAGTGGGCTCGGAGTTGCCGGCAGGCCGGGCGGAGGCACCTGAGCCGGCGGCGGCCGGAAGCCGCTGGACCACATTTGTGGGTCCTCCCTTAGAGCCTGTTATTATCCTGCCATGGCAAGAACACCCTTGAAAGGGCCTCCAGGAACCCTAGGGTCCCCCGAGCACCTTTGGCTGGCCGCCCTGCCAGGCGCACCGGGAGGTATGGTTTGCAATATCATATCGCCGCCGACCATTAATGACAGAATGCCCGCACACCCGGGGCCGTTATTAGCAGCATTCATCATGGCGGGGGCGGGGACACGGCGCCGGGCTGCGGTTCTGGACGCCCTGTGGCCAGACTGGGAAACTGAGGCACAGAGAGGTTCGTTTGGTCCCCGGCTGAGGGCGCAGCTGCAGGCATCTGATTCCCAGCACCAGCCCGGGTGTCTGGCACAAGGTCGACAGCCTCAGTGTTTGCTGTAAGACAGAATAAGTGTGTTTTGTGCATGGACTCAGAGTCAAGTGCTCTGCCTCACCAGCTGGGCGAGGCTGGAGGCGCTGGCCTCACTCTCTAGCGTCCCCTTCTCGGGCAAGGCCCCGCGCCGTGTGGGGGTGGGGGGCACCGCGGGAGTCAGCTGTGCTGGCTGGCAGAGCTTTAAATTAAAATACATATATACACCAGATAAATAAACGCGGCCCACATCCTGGTGACAAGTGGAATTAAGTCGCCCGGTTGGGGACCTGGCAGCGACCGTGGGAGGTAGGGATGCGTCACTGGTTCTCAGCCCCCCACCGCCCGCGTTCCATCCATGACCGTTCCGGCAGCACGGTGGGGGTCTGGGGAGGCGCGACGGGGGTCAAGGAGTGAGACCTGGGGTCCAAGACTTGAATGGTGCGCCCTAGGCCCCCACAGGTCTGGGTTCCAACAAGGCCATCTCCTTAGCTGGATGCCCCAGCGTCAGCCCCCGCCGAGCCGCGGAGACCACGCCCCCGCCCCGCCCCCGGGGCTGTGATGGCACCAGGCACTGGGCGGGGCCCAGGTCAGGCTGGAGTCCTGGCCAGCCCTGCGCTCACCGGTTGAGGTTGGAGGTGGTTCTTTCTTGTGAGGTCCTGGCAGCCCCGGTCCTGTGGGATGCCAGGAAGACCCCATTCGAGCCCGTGGGAAGGCCCCCTTGGGGCCCTCACAGCTGCGGGGTCCCCCGGCCCCTTCCCTCCACCGGCGCCCCAGTGGAGAGGGGCGGAGGGAGTTTTCAATTAAGCAGCAGCTAATCGCCTGGCGAGGGCCGGTCTGGGGCCCAGTAAATCTATTATGAAAAGCCTCTAAATGTATGTAAAACCGGCCGCAGACAATCCGCGGATTAGGGCTGGGGAGGGGAAACCGAGGCGCAGGCAGGCTGGTGGATTAGCAGAGTGGGGCCCCTGGAGGGTTGGGGGGAGCAGTCCCCAGGGCCGGGTGGGCAGAGAGAGGTCATCCTCTGCGGAGGCCAGTGCCCATTTCATCGCATGGGAAGCAGGCTGGCAGAGGGGATTCCGCTCTCCCTCTTGAGAAGGACGCGGAGCTGGGGGGGGTGGTTAGACCAAGTGGCCCTGGCCTCCCTCCCAAGATGCACTGTGGGTACACTGACCGCAAAGGCTACCTCCTCTGGGGCTCAGATCCTCCAGCGTGACGCCCATACTTTCTCGTGGGTCCTGCCAACCTCGGTCCTTGCTCCAGCTGCTCCCTGCTCCCTGGATGCCATCCGACCTGCAGAAGCCCTTCCAGTGGCCCAGGTGTGTGGGGCGGAGGCAGGAGATGCGCCCCATACGCCCCCACCCAGCGGACGCAGGGCGGGCTTGGCAGCGGAGAGACTGAGGCACCGGGCGGGCAGCCACTTCCACAGGCCTTGGGGCCTTTCCTGGGCCCCTGGTCTGGCGCCCGCCCAGCCACCTGTGTGTAACTGCCACCCAGGTGCAGAGGAATGATCAGGAGGTGA
>NW_011889048.1:351985-360935 GCF_000151845.1 Pteropus vampyrus
GGGCGCCCCCTCGTGGACACGGAGGATACTGACACCAGGGTTGTCGCGAAGATAAATCGAGGAACCTTATTAATTAGGCTGAGTCCAGGGCCAGGCATTTCCGCAGGGGCGCAATACATGCAACTCCGGGCGGTGCTGGACTTCGGCCCTGGCTCTGGCCCTGACCTTGGGCCACCGTGAACGAGACCTGCTGCCACCAACTCAGCAGGGCTGGCTGAGAAGGCGCTAAGGCCATTGACATCAGGGTGGCTCCTGGTGCCATCGGCTGAGAAATGCTCCAGGAATAAAGAGGTGAATGAATGAATGAATGAATGAGTAGAAGGAAGGAGGTGTCCTCGCTCCGGCCAGCTGTGGTGACTCAGCCCTTCACCTCCAGCTCCTTGGAGGCCGCCGCCAGAAGCTTCCGCTGAAGAGGAACCGGTCCTCCCTCACTGGCCGGACTACTTCTCACGCCCGGGCGCCCCTGTGCTCCCCGGCGGCCGCGTGTCTGTTCCACCCTGCCGAGCTGTTCCCCACGATCAGTTCCAATTTGGCCTGGTCTCTGCCTCTGCAGCCCGACCCTCCTTGGGGGCCGCGGTTAGGGAGGGGGAGGCGGTGGCTACCGAAGCATCTGGCCACCACAGGGCTGTGCTGTCGCTGCCCCTTGCCGGGCCTCAGTTTCCCCGGCGGTGGAATGGGAGGGGGTGGAAAGGCAGTCTGGATGTGAATCCACTGCCCACACTTATTTCCGCCTGCTGTGTACTGGACGTGGACCTGCGGGCTTTATCCGCCTCTTCTCCCTGGTCACAGAGGGGACACTGCTGGCCAAGGTGACTGAGCGGGCGGGTGGCAGAGCTGGGGTTTGGTCCCAGCTCACATTGGTCCTGGTGGCGTGGACGGCCCCTTCCTCAGCCACCCACTCCCACCACCACGTACAGCCCCGTTGTCCACCCCCACCCCCCCTTCATGACTCAGGCCCCCTCCATTTCCATGGGGTGAGGAGGAAGGACATAAATAGGATCCCAATCTCGGGAGATTGGTTTGAACCCGCCTGCCTTCTCTGTGACCTTGAGGACAGGCTTGCCCCCTTCCGTGCCTCAGTTTCCCAGCCTGTGACGAGACGGTGAGAGACACTTCCCTCCCCGTCGAAAGTGAACTGGGGGGAAGCATGAGGCCCTACTTGTCATGGCTGTGAGCACCCCGTGCCCGGCGCCCCATCCCCACTGTGTGCCTCCCACTGTGCGCCTCCTTCCCGCGCCCCCGCCCCCGCCCCCGCCCCCGCCCCACGCCCGCTCTGGGCACCGCACTGCTCCGGCTCAGGCCGCCGCTAGGTGGAGCGAGGAGGCCGGTGGAGATGCGGCGAGCGGTCGCGCTGTCCCGGGCTGCGGAGGCCGGGAGCCGCGGGTGGCGCGGGCTCTGCTGGGTGGATGCCCGCGACTCCTCGGTGCTCAGGCCCCCGGCACCACAGACAGCAGCCCCGGAGGGAAGCGCCAGTGAGGGCCGGACAGCGCGCGCGGAGTGTGCACCAGAAGCTCGGGGGCCTGTGGCCAAATTGCCAGGAGTTGCACACCACCAGGACCTTGACCCCTGACCCCTGACCCTCTGCCCCTGCACCGAGGTGCCCCCGTGCAATTCAGAAACACTGTCTCTGGGCACCCACTGGAGGCCTGGCAGCTGGACATGCGAGCAGCTGGGGAAACTGAGGCTGGATGCCTGTCCAGTGGGTGGCGGCTGTGAGCACCCTTTGGGTTAAGGAGCCGCTGAGGCTAGCTGAGACTTCTCAGGGCCTGAGGACACTCTCCCCACCCACGGGCGAGGACCCAGTGACAGGGAGCGGGCTGGGCTTCTCTGAGGAGGTGACAGTTCAGCTGTAACCTGAAGTACAAGAGATGCGGGGTGGGGGTGAGCATCCTGCACAGAAGGGACAGCTTTGCTGTGACCCCGAGGTGGGGTCCAGCATGTCGCTGGGACTGGAGACCAGGTGAGAGGTGGGGCAGGGCCAGCCCCCCACCCCCACCCCCACCCCCAGGCCTTTGTAGGCCGGGCGGGAAACTTAAGTTCTGTGCAGAGGCTGCTGGGAGCCTGGTGGGCGAGAGCGGCAGTGATGTCATCTGAATTACTTGCTTCACAGCTCCCTGAGGCTGCTGGGGACAGGCTGCGGGCGATCGTGGAGGTGCTGGGGGGACCAGGGAGGAAGCTGGGGACGTCCAGACAGGGCCTGGACAGGGAGTGGCTGCTTCAGGGGGAAGCAGAAAGGCTCAGACATGCAGAAGGCCTGAGCGGGCTCAGGTGCCAAGCGATCCCTTAGGCTGGGCCACCAGTCCCAGGCTGTCCCCTCAGCCACAGAGTCTCAGGGCTGTATCCGTGCCCTCTCCTGTGTCCGCCAGCTTCCCGCCTGCCACCTGATGAGTGGTTTCTGGCTAATCCTCTTCGGAGACCCATTTTCCAGAGAAGGAAACTGAGGCACAGAGGGTTCGGTCACTCACAGCACACCTGGGTCCCCCTTCTGTGTGATTAGCACACCCGGGGGCCATATTCCGTGTCCTTGGTCACAGAAAGGCTGCATCGTCCTGGAGCCCAGTCTCGTTTTCGCTGTGGAGCAGTGGCCCTTGAAGTCCCCGGTCCAGTTTGCCTCAGCATGCAGTCCGTGCTTACACGTCCCCGTGCCCCGACGTCGCCGTGGGGACCCGGTGGGTCTGGGTTGCCAGGTGGGGTTTGAATCCAACCCCAAGATTCGGGGAGGCAGGGGCCAGCCCGGGGCTGGTGGGTCCAGGGTCTCCGGGCCATCCGTTCTGCCCCTGGACCACGCCCCCAACAGCTTTTCCCATGTGGGTTCAAGGCACCAAGCGTCGGGAATCTGGTGTCACCCCCTTGTTCCCTGTTCTTTGAAGCAAACCAAACTCGTCCACCCCAGGGCCTTTGCACAGACCATTTCCTCCCCCTTGACCAGCCAGGCAAACAACAGTGACCACCCCCCCGCCCGCCTGCAGCCAGACACACACTCCCCACCTGCTCACACCCACTTTTCACAGTCCCTTCCCTCTGGAAAGTCACCGCTGAGCACAGGAGACAAGCACGTTTGACAAGGATGGTGCGTACGCCGAGAAGCGGTGGACACGTTGCTGCCCAGAAAAACCACGGTTCTTGTTTCTGTTATTGAGCTAGAATTCACGTTCCATGAAGTTCGCTCATGTAAAGGGTGCGGTTCAGTGGTTTTTAGTACATTCTGGGCCAGCAGCCCCGGGGCGGGAATCTGGCAGGAATCGACCCTGTCCCAGACCTCTCTATCTGTCCCCACCCTGCAGGACACACCTAGGTCTGCCCTCCGCCCTCGCTAAGGTCCTGTTCTGGGCCAGCCTGAGGGACTTTCTGAAACCGAAAACCAGACCAGGACTGTCTCCTGCCTAAATCTTCCTGAGGTCCCATCGCCCCCAGGCTTAATCCAAATTCCGGGGCATGACCGGACATCTCCATCGAGAGGCCGGAAGGCTCTTGGTGCCCCGTCCCCCCAGGGGTGGGGAAGCAGGCAGTGTGACTGTCCACATTTTCCGGGCAAGGAGACAGGCTTGGGTTGGGGCTGAGGTGTAAGTCGGGGCTCCATGAACGCTGTTCTCAGCCGTAGCAGGCTGTGCCACCCCGATGACCAGACCCTGCTGCCCACCGAGGGGAAGGGCCCTGTCCGGTGGCTCAGAGGCCCCGCGGTGCTTCTGGGCTGGTGGGGAGTTGGGAGGGTCATTGTCAGAGACCTTGAGACCTGCGGGAACATCACCAGCCTAATGAGGGCCCCCAGGGCCCCCCGCCTGCCCAGGGGGAATAAAAGCGGCCTCTTCCGTCGGGCTGCCCCCCGCCCCCCACCCTCGCCCCAGTGGCACCAGGCTTTTGAAGTTAATAGGAAATCAGAAGGCTCCCACGTAGAGAATGGGACCCGAAGGGCTTAGAGGGGCCTTTGTGTGCCCGGCCTGCGGTGATGAAAGCACCGTGAAATCGACGGTGTCACCAACGCCCGCGACCATGACAGGCCCCTTTACGCGAAGAACACAAGGGAGAAGAGGTCTCCGAACAGTGACGCAGTGGCATGCGAGCACATGCGTGTGCACGCGCCCTGCCGAGCAGAGGCCCCGGCACCAGGGTGTTGTACCGGCCAGAGCTTCTGGACCCGAGAGGCAGTGGCTGTTTCTTACCCAGGCGAGGAGCTCCCCCGCCGTGGCTCGCAATCCTCCGTTTGCATGCCTCTGGAGACGGGACGCTCACTACCTCTCAAAGCTTCCGGACACGGCTTCTCCGCGTGTGGCCTCGGATGAAGACGATATTGAGCCTTACCTGGGCACGGCCTTCCAGAGTCGGGGGAGGGGTAGCACAGGGTGGAGGGAACATCGTGTTTTTAACCAGCTTTATGGAGGCGTTCACATCCCTTACAGTTCATTCATCGATCGTGTACGTAGAATTCGCACATTTCAGAGCGTTCACGGAGTGATATGTCCAGCCGCACAATCGATTCTAGAAGATTTTCATCCTCCCCAACAGCAGTCCGGTCCCTATCCCTCCCCGCCCTTCCCAGCCCCTGACCACTCACCTGCTTCCCGTCTGTGGATGTGAGCCTGTTCTGGACGTGTCACGTAAATGGAATCACGCATCGTGTGGCCTCTTGTGGCCAGCGTCTCTCTCTGAGCGTCACGTGTTCACAGTCCATCCACGCTGTGGCGAGTGTCAGCCCCCCCACCTTCTCTGTGGCCGAGTGACGCTGCCCCGTGTGGACAGGCCACGGTGCGTTTGCTCATTTACCTGTGGATGGGCGATTGAATTGTTTTCACTTTCTGGTGTTTACGAAGGGAATTATTTTGGAAAACCCTCTAAGTGGCCCTGGTCTTGGGCGTTAAACCCTCACATAAGGCTGAGGCCCAAAGCGAAGGCAGGTCCGCACGCAGCACGGGGTGTCTGGGGCACCAGGGAGAAGCCTGGTGGGCTGGAGCCGTGGACCCCAAGGCTCTTCGTCCCTGTGCCGGGCAGGCCGCTCCGCCCTCCAACCCTCAGTTTCTCTACCGACCGAAAAGGCCATGACGGTGTCTCCTGTGGTCACCCTCACGACGGCCGACAGCGCTGCCACCGGCATCTGCTTGTCACTGTGCTCCCGCCAATGTGGGTCTCGTCACCGCCTGAGCCGGAGGGCAGCGCCGGCCTGTGGGGTGTCCCTGGGTCCACATCCCGGGTCTCCCCAGACCTGCGGGGGGGTGACTTTCCTTCTGTGGCCCCCGACCCCAGAGGCGGGGGTCCCAGCCTCTGGCCTGGGCTCGGGCACCGCTACGGCCTCCCCGTCCACTGGCCGGGGTGGTCGGGGGAGGCGTAGGTCCCGGCCCCCGCGCACCCCTGAAACTGTTCCATCTCCTTTTCCTTGAAGGAGGTCTCTGAGGTGGAGAGGAGACCGGGCTGGACAGAGGCCAGAGAGGACACAGCAAGGCCAAAGGTCACATGGCAGGTGGTGCCATCTGAAATGAGACCTGAGGGATGGGAGCCACACGTCCCTCTAGGCAGCGGGGCGGGTGCGTGCAGAGGCCCTGGAGTGGGACACAGCCTGCTGGGTTCGCAGGGCCTCTGGGCGGCTGGCGTGGCCAGCGGGGGGCAGTCTGGTTTCTCTGCAAGGACACTGGGAGCCACAGCTGAGTCCAGAGCAGGGGAGGGGCGTGATGGAGCGGAGTGCTCATCAGGAGGGTAGAGCAGGGAGGGCTGCCCGGAGGCGGTAAAGGGGCTCAGGGCAGAAATCTGCCAAAGGGACCCTGGAAGAAAACGCCTCGTCCTGATCTCTTGTCCTTCTGTCACCGGCTGAGAAATCGAGGAAGGGCTTGGAGAGCAGGCCGCCCTGTGTGGGGGCGTCCAGAGTCTGGGGCTCACAGCCCCCCTCTTAAGCGGGGCCGGGCCCAGCTGCACCAGTGCCCTCGGCCTGCCTGGCACCCTTCGTCCGGCCCCGAAGGCCCAGGGATGACCTTGGGCCTGGACAGGCGTCCAGCCATGGGGGTTGCGCTGGGTCCTCGCAGCGCCCCACCTTACAGATGGGGAAACTGAGTCGCGCTCGCTGGCTCCCAGGCTCTCCCCCCACGACGTGCGTGTCCGACACCCTCCGGGGGGATGACAGGGTGGCGCTGTCGCCGCCTCCGGGGCCCAGGACTGCCATTCCAGGCGGTGCGCGGGCGGGAAACCGCGAGGCATTGTTGAGACGGAGCCTTTAAACGGCGCGGCGCAGTGGGGCGCGGCGGGTAGGGGGCTGCTCTGGGAAGGTCACCCCGTTTTTCTGCACAAAGGTCAGCTGCAGCCCGTTGCCAAGACAACGGCCGGCTTAAAGGTGGAGGCTTAAGGAGACCAGAGCTCCCGCCCCGTCGCTCCTGGGAGGGGCCACCGTGGGGGAGGGACCCGGAGAAGCGCCAGCCCCGGGGCAGGTGTCGGCCCTCCCTGTGCCGGCTGCAATGGGAGCAGTGTGCACCCCGAGGGCGAGGGCGGGCTCCCTGCGGGGTCCTGAGGCGGGGTGCGGCTCCGACTCCCCGGCAGGCGCGGGGCGTGGCCGGAGTCACAGCTTCCCGCAGCGCTTGGGGTTCCCTGTCCCCTTTCCCTGAGTGCCAGGCCGGGTCCCAGCAGCCTCTGACCTGCATACCAGGGGCGAGGAGGGGGTGGCTACGTCCTGATGGCCCTGGGGGACCAGGCGGCCACTTCCCTTTTCCTGTGGTCTGAGGACTTTCCCAGCCTAGGCGTTGGAGGAGAGCTGGCCTCGGCTTCGGGGACCACGGGGCTTTTGTCTGTCATTGCTTCTGGGCAGTTACATAAAACATGTCCCCAGGACCTCGCTCCCCGGAGGGGACTCCAAGCGCTGCTGCGTCGTCTGCGCAGACTGGTCTTTTACTATTGTATTATGTGTTGCTGGGCAGTTGAGTGACCGCGTGTGACTACGTCAAGAAGGCGATCGGGAAGGTAACTCTGTCGCTGAGATAAAATATACACAACGCAGAGTTAGTCGTTTCGCTCTGTCGGACAGGCACCCGCTCTCATGCCAGAACATTTCACCACCCCCTCCTCCCGGCCCCCGACGCCCACTCACCCACCTCCCGTCCGTGGACGCGCCTCTGTGTCACGTAAATGGAATCGCACGCCGCGTGACCTGCTGTGTCCGGCGTCTCTCCCTGAGTGTCGTGGGTTCAGGGTCCGTCCACATCGTGGTGAGTGTCAGCCCCTCCCCCCCCCGTCCATGGCCGAGTGCACCTGCCCCGCGCGGTGCACACACCGTGTGGGTCCATCCCCCGCTGATGGACACTCGGGTTGCTCCCACTTTTTGTCTGCCGTGAGCGGTGAGCCTGCGTGCAAACATCTCTCTGTCCTCGCTTTCTCTTAGGATTGCGTGGCGATTCCGTGTTTAATTTCTGAGGACTCGCCGTCGTCATCTTGGGCACAGCGGCTGCCACCAGCCGTGCCCACGGCCCGGTTGCTCCCTCCAGCGCCAGCACGGAGCTGGCCTCGTCGCCACGCGTTGTTGAAGAGACCCGAGTTTGGTCCCTGAGCCTTCATCCGCTATTCCTTGGTGTCCCTGGGCGTGTGGCCTCGTCACCCTGGTCCGCGTGCCTGTTGTCACAGGACCTCTCCCTGTGCCTCCGTGTCCGAATTCCCCCTTCTCATAAGGACCCCGACACGTTGGATCGCGGCCAGTGCAAACTTGTCTTACCTTGAGCACATTCTCAAAGGCCCTAATAAAGTCACATTCACAGGTCCCCGGGGAGTTGAGACGCAGCCATATGTTTTCAGGGGACACAACTGAACCCACAACACTGAAGGGTGAGAAAACCCACCTTCGTAAGATTAGAAATAATTGGTATAAATGCCACTGGGGGTGGGAAAAGAAAAAACAAGCAGAGTCCCAAATGATAGGAAGTTCTGGCCAGAGAGGCCCCGGGAGACGTGACAGCTAAATGCAACGGAAAACCCTGGAAAGAGTCCAAGAGCAGAAAGAAGATGTTAGTTGTAAACGGGTGAAAGATCAAAGACAGGCTGGCTTTCCTAACAGTGACGCACCTGTGTCACTTTCTTGGTGGGGACATAAAATGCTGCCACTGGGTGTGGGAGGCTGGGGGCTGGGACCCGATGTGCCCGCTTCCCAACTTTGCCGTAAATCTCACGTGATCCCACAGTGAGAAGCTCACCTAAAAAAAAATTCGTTCCAGGGCCATTCCCAGAACCGTAAAGCCCTGGAAGAAATTCCAGATAAATATTTGTTTGAGTCTCGAGGTGACAAAATCCTTTCTAAACACGCTCTCAAGGCCAGAAACCGTAGATTGGATGCCCGAAAAGCTTTTTAAAAATTACATTGCGTACAAGTCAGGACACACAAGTAATATCCTTAATATAAACACATCTGTCACGGATCCACCAAGACCAGCAAGGCAGTCAGAACAAAGGGCGAAGTCCAAGAAAATGCAGCTCTCTGGAGAAAGGCAAGTGGCAGGAAGTGACATTCGGTGACAAAAAGCAGAGATTTCACCCAAAGGGACATGCCTTTCTTTTCTTTTCTTTCTTTTTTTTTTTTTTTTGACTTTACGACTAATAGAGATTTAAACCAGCTACAATGTATATGTTCATATATTATATATATGACAGATAGGTTAAAAAAGACATTTTTTTTTTTTTTTTTACCCATGGCCCATGTCATTGATTTTTAAAAGTTCAAGTGAAAGAAGTCAGACAGAGACAAATATTGTACTATCTCACTTACATGTAGAATCTTTAAAAAAAAAAAATTCTGGCTCATAGCTACAAAGAACGGGGTGGGTAGGGGACAAAATAAATGAAGGGCATCAAAAGGTCCAAACTGCCAGTCATAAGATAAATAAGGGGATTCAATGTTCATCATGAGACTATAATCAACAATACTCTACTGTGTATTTGAAAGTTGCCAAGGTCCTAAAAGTTCTCGTCACAAAGATAAAAACTGTAACTGTGT
>NW_011889048.1:362435-373039 GCF_000151845.1 Pteropus vampyrus
GACCTGACGGCCTGCGATTTTACAGTTGTCACCGTTTTCCAGAGGAGGGTCAGCGAGGGCAGTGCGCGCTCCTGCCCTGACATGGCATTAGCGTCCGCCGGGCCGGGGCGCGAGGTCGCCTCTGGACACCTGCCCTTTGGCCCCTCACACCGCCACCGCCGGATCTCTGCGCCTCGCTGCCCGTCACGGGTCACTCCCCGTCTTATGGGAACAGGATGCGGCATCACAGGGAACGTGAACACCATGGAAAAGCTCCCAAAGCAAAGCAAAGCCCCAAATCCTCACCCGCGAAGCCTCCGCCGGGAACGCGCTCCGGCCGAGCGGGCGCCTCTCCGCATCGGTGGCGGCTGGGCGTGCCGGAGTGAGTGTGCCCACCCATCGTCGTGCGCTCGTGGCTCTGTGACACTGTCACTTAACCGTGTCACTACCCGGCCCTCTTCCTGGGTAGACTGTTTTCTGGAACCAAATTCTTGATGCTTTCACCATCATCCAGGCGGAGCTGAATCACCATCTTCCAGGCGGGGCTGCACTCGGATGGGCTCTGGCTGTGACATCGCCTGAGGGGCAGGTTCTGGGCAGATGTCGCCCGATGGCCACTCAGGAGGGCTGCCAGATCCCGCGCCTGGCCACGGAGAATAGAGGCTCTGCGCTCGGCCAGGCGGGCTGACCTCCATTTTTCGTCCTGGCCGGTTTTGAAGGCCCCGAGGTTGGTGTTGCTTTACCTTGCGGTTGTTGGCGATGCTGATTCGTCCTCCGCCCACGAATTTTCAGTTGCGTGTGCTGCTTCTGGTGCCCGCCGCCTGTGTCCGGTCTCATCTGGGGTCTTTGTCTCCTTTCTCCTGGCCTGGGATGGAGGGAGCCTGGTGTGGCGGTGATGTGGCTGACATGGTCTGGGGGTGTCAGGGTCGCCGAGTCACGTCTGCAGCCTGCAGTCTCTCCCGGGGTGGTGCCGGCTTCCACGGTGGCCCTAGGGTTGCCTGTGGGGCCGAGCCAGCCCGGATTTGGACGTGAAGGGGACACATGGCCGGGGGAGGCGTGCAAGGTGGCTGCCTGCCCAGTCCCCTGCTCAGGAAACCGCACCCAGGCCAGGGAGACACCTGCCTGCTCCTGCTGCAGGCGAGAAACACTGCTTTGTTCTGAGTGTTTTGCGCTTTGGCTCCAGGCAGAATCCGGCTTCCTGCGACCTTCTGGGAAATTTCCCTGCCAACTATATTAAAGTCCCCCAAAAAACTCACGCACAGGAAGCAGGCGGAGCCCCCTCCCAGCCGGTGTCCTGGGGAGCAAGGCCCCGTGGGGTGAGAGGGGCTGAGGCCAGGAGCCGGGACAACGACCCGCGTGGGCCTCCCGCCGAGGCTGGTGGTGTGACCGGGGGAGTCCAAGGCCTCCACGTCCAACCCGCGCACTCGCTGTGGGGTCACCCTCTGCGCCCCGACGTGCCTGCCACCCCTGACCACGTCCCAGCTGCGGAGCCACTACTCAGCTGGGCTTTTCCCAAAGGCCGAGTCGCTGGCCGGCCACAGGGGCGCTGGGCCCAGGGGCGCTGGGCCCAGGAGTCCTGGGGGGCGGGGGGCTGGGGGAAGGTGGACCACAATGGCCGGCTGAGCCCTCCCACGGGGGCCGTTTGGACACGGCTGCAGAAAGCCGAGGCCTCTCGGGCAGCGAGGCGTCGGGAGCACAATGCCCCTGTCGTCCTGTGTTTTCTGCCATCTCTGCCTGTCGTCGGCCGTCCCCGGCACCTCTGTGGAAATCGGGGGCTGAGGGCCCTTCCAGGCTGGCCGTCTTTGTCACCGTTTTGTGCGTCCCTGTGGTGGAAACAATACGGGACACCTTCCTTTTCACCCTCTGGACAAGGCGTGTGACGGCTCCCGGGCCATGGCGGTCACGGTCAGGCCCTTGTCCATCTGGGCGTTTGAGGGCTCTCTGGGGAGAAAGGAGGGTGCTCCCTGTCCCCACACGGGCTCCACCCCATCGCAGGCCCCTCGGCAGCCTGCACGGTGACCCGTGTCTGTTTCCCCGTGAGGACGTAGGGTCCCCCTCCATGCCGGGTGACCGAGGACAGTTAGAGAGGGGCCGTGGGTGGGAGGTGAGCAGCCTCCTGACCTGCCGGGAGCTGCATGGCACCAAATCACAGAAGACACAGCATCCGGCCAACCCGAGGTCGGTGTTGAACAGAACCCAGGGCAGACGCGGCTCTGGCGACTGTCGCAGAGAGAGACTCACAGACAGCCGTGAGCTGCGGTCTATTTTTTTAAAGACAAGAAGCCCGCCGTTGCCGTCAGCCAGTTCCGGAAATTCTGATTATTTTTTCGACCAGAGCTGGGGGTTCTGGGACATCCGTGCTGGCTCCGAAGCTGCCCGTGTTGACGGTGTGACCGGCTCTCTGTCCCCCGACCTTCCAAGAGGCACGGAGCGTGGTATCTGCAGGTCACCGGCACCTCGGTGACTCGCACTGGCTTTGCTGCTGCAAACGTGTCACAGCCTTGCCTGGAGCCTGGAGCCTGGAGCCATGAAGGAGAGGCAGGCACCTGCTCTCCCGCACATGCGTCCGTCAGCACGGCCCGAGGCCACGCCTGGCGACAGCAGTGGTTCTCACGTTAGGGCTCGCTGTCTCTCCCGCGGGTCCTGCCTCTCCCGCATCCGACCCGATGGGGGCCCGGCAGCCCCACGGCCCCAGGGCCAGGCCAGTCCCCTTCCTCATCTGTGCTGAGGGGTGTTGGCGCCTGGAGGGGGCTGCGTTCACGCCAGAGAAGGTACCTGTTCTCCGCGAAGCCCTGGGGGTGTCACCCTGCCCCTCTTGACCTCGGATCGTCCCATCTGTGGCAAGAGTCCTCCAGCCAGCGAAGTGGGGCCTTGGGAGGGGGAGGCTGGCCTCCCCGGCCTCCCCTAAAGTTCGCCATTAAGCCAGTTGAAATTTGCACGACATAAATGTGACCATTTAAAAGTGAACAGTTCGGCGACATTTAGCATAATTTCCAGGTTGCGCAGCAGCCACCTCTACCTAGTTCCAGAACCTTCCATCACCTCCCTAAAAGCAGCCCCATCCCCATCAGCAGTCACCCCCACCCCCTCCCCATCCCGACGCCCAGGGGCCCACTTCCTGTCCCCGTGGATATGCCCGTTCTGGACACCCCACAGAATGTGATGACGGGCCCTGGAGCCCCGAGGGGTCTTAGCCGCACAGGGCTGCGTGCTTCGTGGCACACACTGGCACCACCGCATATTTGTGGTTGACCTGAACCGCGCGCCACTGGCCGATCTGGGCAAGGCTGGCGGCCCGCACGCTCACCCTCGCGCCCCTCCGCGCCGTGTGCGTGCCTCGAGTCGCTGGAGCGAGCTCCTGCACGGGGCGGGTGCTGTCTCGGCTGAGCGGCAGCGTGGGTCACTCTCGCGCCCCTGGACGGTCCACTGGGCGGGTGCTGGTGGTGTCCTCTGTGCTCTGTGGCGGGGGCGGGGGACCAGAACCCGTGGGAGTCTGACTCCATGGCATGGGGACCCTCGCACTGGGCGGGTGACGATCAGGGTGTGCAGCTGGGAGGGGTGACGAGGCTTTTGCTCTCCATGAGGAAGGAAGAACCAGGCGCCCGCCCCTAGGAGTCCCCAGGTACCAAGCGGCTTGCCTAAGCGAGACCGGGGCTCAGGCCAGGGTGTGAGGCCCGCCTGTGGTTCTGGAGGGGTCTCTGACCCCGGCACGGCCTGGGGCCAGCACCCCCCAAAGTCACCAGCAGCGGAGCGGGGAAGGGCAGCTGGGAGCGGGCTTCTGGTTCCGGGACACAGATGGGCCCGCTGGCTCATGTCCCGTCAGGAAGTGACCCCTGCCATCCTCAGGGCACCGGGCCGGCTGCTCCCCAGGGAAGAGCCGCACCTTAAAGCATTTTCTGCATCTTCTGCCTCTGTCACTTTTTAAATAGGCGTCCTTCTGTACAACCATCTAGGTTCCCAGGAAAGGTCTGGTGTTAGCTGAAGTTCCAGCTTTACCCCCAACGGGCCTCCCCGCCTCGGCCCCGCGTGACACGCAGGCCCAGCGTCTCCTTCGGCCCCTTGGGGCTGTGGCGCTTTCTCAGACCTGCCTTGTTTCTCATGATCTGGGCAGTTTTGAGGAGAACCGGGTGGGAATTTTTGTAGAAAGTCACTCCGCTGGGGTTTTCCTGTTTCGTTCTGTTTTGTTGTTCTCGCCATTAGTTTAAGGCGATGGGTTTGGGGAAGGACCCATCGCCTTAAACTTTACGGGACGTACACGGGCCCCGTAAAGCACTTCTCGCTGATTTTTCATTTATTTTTCATAATTAAAAAAACTTCCCATTGCCGTTGGCACACAGCATTATGTTAGTTTCAGGTGTGATAGAAGGCATTTCTTTAAGTTACAAAGTTTTTAAGCGACAGATGTTTTTTTGAGAGAACCAACCCGGAAAAAAAGCGGAACATACTCACTAAACTAACGATGCCCACACGTACATGTGCACACAAGGTACACACGCACACAAAATGTATACGCTTCTCAAAAAAAAAACATAGGGTAAAAAAAACAGACACCCCAACCCCAAAAGGGGTTTTAACAATCCAAAAAACCTTTCCGAACCGGAAATCAAAAAACAAAACCACCCCCCGGCCGGAAACCAACGGGCAAGGGGTTCCGGGAAGGCCCAATAATAAATAAAAAAAAAGATTCGGTGAAATACCTGTGACATGAGAGATGTGTCACTCTCGAGGCACAGTTCCGTGGCCCTCGACGGCGGTGACAGTGTGACACCCCCGGAACCCCGTCCGATGGCCTGTGTCCTACGAGCACACACCGTCGGCATTCGCCAGCACCAATTCCTGCATTAAAAAGTTATTTTTGACAATTTCAGGGGAGTCCCTTTAGAAAATCGGTCACGCGGGGTAGAGACATCTATGGCCCGCGTTTGTCAGCCTTACCGGACCCCTGCCCATCGCCACGGAAAGCTCCCTTTTTCTTGGTGACCTGGAAGAATTCTCTGGAACCGGTTGCTATGCTTTTCCCAGAAAAAAAAAAAAAAAATCTGCGAATACGTATTCCGGTCGGACAGAACCACCAGTGTCCCCGTCACCGTCCCTCCAAGCCACGGGGGCCTGGCTCCCAGGCCAGGGAGGCAGGTTAAAAGGGACCTGGACTCAGACGAGCAAGTGTTAGTCTCATCTCAGGTGAAGAGTTAAGCCAGGGAGATGCGGGCGCGCGGCCTGTCCGGCTCCGCGTGCTGACCGCGGCCGCCCAGGACACGCACACGGGGCCTTTTCACAAGCGGGTTTTCGTTTGGGTCGTCTGGACCGGGCTGTCCTCGAAGCATGGGGTCCTGTGGCCGGCAGCGAGCGTGACGACCCCAGGCTGACCCTCTCTGGGCTCCTCCCGTAGGGTCCCCTGGCAGAGCTGCCGGGTCACTGTCCCGCGGCTGCTGGAACAAATCACCACAGGCTTGGTGGCTTAAAACAATACATTCGTCATCACACAGTCCTGGGGCGGGGGTCCCACATGGGCCTCGCAGGGTGACCAGGAGGGGCAGGGCCGGGCCGTCCTGAGGCTCCAGGGAGAACCGTCTCTGGCCTTTTCCAGCTTCCCGAGGCGCCGCGTCCCTGGCTCACGGCCCCTGCCCCCTCGTCACAGCCGACAGGCGGCCTCTTCCACCTGTGACTCTGACCTTCCCGCCTCCCTCTCCTGAGGACCCCGTGTAGACTCTGGGCCCCGGGAACCCAGGGTCGTCCCCTTTCAGGGGCCTTGACTCGGTCTGGCCTGCACAGTCCCTCTGCCAGGTGGGGTCTCAGGCCCCGGGTGGGCATGTCTTCGGGGCGTCTCTGACACCCCTACTCTGAGACGCGGACTCTTCTGCGCTCTCCCAGCTCCCACATCCACGGCCCCCAGAGCGGCATGAAGAGGCTTTCACGCGGTGCCTGAGGGTCGGGGGTGCGCTCGGCTCCGCTCGGCCCTAAGCCTCCTCCAGGGGCCTCAGCGGGAGGGTGCTGCTCCGTGTCAGGATGGCCGTGCTGAGACCACCCCCGGGTGGGCCCACACAGGCTGTGGCTCCCCAAACAGAGCTTATAGAAGGGTGACCTGTGTCTGTACCTGGGCAGGGGACCAGGGCGAGGCAGAGGTGCTGGGTGGTAGTTAAAGAAGGAGCCATGTGTGCGGGGGCCTGGGATGGGGTGGCTGAGGACCCTGGGGTGGAGGAAGGCATGTACCAGGACCTGGGAGGAAGGGTGGCCGCTTGGACCTGCAAGGGACCTGGGAGGAAGGGTGGCCGCTTGGACCTGCAAGGGAGACGGGCCTGGGGCCTCATGCCCGGGGACAAGGGCAGTACGCTCTGCGCCCAGCGGCCTGCGTCATCACGAATGGGGACGGACGAGTTTGCATCCTTAGGCTCCGGGTTTTGTTGTGGGTTGGACTGAGTCTTGGCAAACTCAGGTCGAGGTCCTGACCCTCCGACCTCAGAACGGGACGTTGACCCAAGGCAACGGTCATCATAGATGAGCAAGTCAAAGTGAGGCTGGCCGTTGGGTGGCTCGTGTCCTCATAAGGAGAGGACACTTGGACGTAGACACACAGGAGAGGCCACGTGATGACCGAGGCAGAGACAGGGTGATGTGTCTACGAGCCAAGGTCGCCAAGGACGCGAATGCCACCGGAGGCCGGGAGGGAAGACATCTCTATTGTTCAAGGGGGCCGGGTTTGGGGCACTTCGTCACTGTTTTAATGTCATGAGGACACAAACAGGCATCACACGCCATCGCAGAGGCCGCTGCCCCCAGAAGCGCCACGCACTGCTCTGACAGGCTCCCCACACGGAGGACGCTCCGAGACCCCAGCCTCTCCCACAGGTGCTCTGCAGTCGAGCCCCCCATGGCCCCAGCAGCAGTGGCTGAGGGTGGCCGGACATGCCCAGGCCGGACACACAGCGGCCGCCGCGTCCCTGAGCCTTCACCCGCACCTCCACGGCGTGTCCCCGTCGGCCACCGCCCTCACGGCTCTAGGACCGTTTCTTAGAGCCCAACACACTTTTCTGTCACTCTTTAGAGCGGTTTTAGGTTGACAGTGAAATTATGACCCTGGCAGAGTTCCCAGCCCCCTGACACTGCCATCTAGCATTAGTACATTGTCGCAAGTCACAAGCCGCATCGATACGTTGTTATTAATGGACGTCCGTGCTTTGTTCAGGCCGCTCCGTCTCCCGCATCCTTCTCCGCCCCAGGATGAGACGTGACAGGCAGGTGGCAGGTCTCCTGGGGCCCCCGGGCTGTGACGGTGTCTCCCATGTGCCCTGGGCAGCCCCAGGAAAAGGGGTCAGGAGTTTGGTAGGACGCACTCCGGTGCGTTTCTCATGGTCGAATGGGGGCGGGGAGTTTGGGGGGTGTCCTGCTCCCCCTCCCCGTTTCCGCGGGGTCCTCCGTGAACTCGGGGTGACGGTCCCGCTGTCCTGGGCCTAGGTCCTGGGGGTCTCAGGCCCACCCACACCTGTCATATATTTCTGTCTCTGCTGACCAGGCCTTTCCATTCGTTAAAAGTTTTTAGCTTTGGAGTTCTGTGCGTTTCGCTCATATTTTATGACCTTTAAAAACGAAAAGGTACCACGCACTCTGCCATCCTCCACGAAACGTCTCCCCCGTCTGCTTTGAAACTTTAAGCAGAGAGAATCATCCTCTGAGGAAAAACAATGCAAGGGAAACCTCCACTCCCGGAATCTGGAAACAAAAGGTGACATTTTGGGGTTTAATAGTACACGGGCAGGTGTTTTGGTCATTCGTATTTAAAAAGTCTGCCCTTCCTTGCGTTTCAGAAGGAGATATATGTTTTAGTAGCTGGGGGCTTCTCTCTGGGATTGCTTTAAAAGAAATCGTATGGTTTTTTTTTTACCCCCAAATGGTAGTGCATCAGCTGAGACAGCTCGAGAAGAGATTCGCACACAGCACCCGCTGGGGCGACTCTGCCCCCAGGAGACAGTGGGCGGCATCCGGGTCGTCACACTGGGGGTGCGCCTGCCATCAAGTTGGTGGGGACTAGGGACGCTGCTCAACGGCCCCCGCAGTACCCAGGATGGCCCCCCCAGTGTCGGAGGTGGGGGCCCCTGCCCTGCAGGGAGCATTTCCTCGCGTGTGTGTCTGTGTCCGAATCTCCTTTCTGGTAAGGACACCATCCCAGTGGGTTGGAGGCCACTCTGCTCCCGTGTCTCCTCATCTAAAGTGACGGCACTGTTCTCAAACCAGGTCACATTCTGAGGCCCACGGGGGCTAGCACTTCGCAGTCTGAGTAGGGGTCACGCTTCCAGCCCTGAGCCTGCCTCCTCTGTGCACTGGGTCCCCCGGCCAACATGACCCGCAGCTAACTTGTCAAGGTCGTTCGGTTCCTCGCCCTGTCCTTCGGTGTCTTTGTGTCAGACCTTTTGCTTCCGAGGCGGCAGTGGCTTAAAAGCTTCCTTTCAACGCTCCCCCTCTGCCTGGGGACAGGGATGGTTAGGAGCTGAGAAGGACTGTGAGCTCCCAGGGTGCGTCCTGCGGCCCGGGCATGGGGACCAGGGCCTCTCATGTCTGAGCAGCCCGGAGGCGCTGCCTGTCCCCGGGCCACCCGCCGCTTTGCAACTCCCAGGCCCCTCCAACGAGCACGGGGGCGGGGGAGAGAGAGCGTGGGACCCAATGGCGACTCCTTCCTTGAAGGTACAGGGGCCGCCCCCCCCACCCTCAGCCTGGGGTCCCCGGCCTCTGCGTCCGGCCTCCGGCCCTTCTGGAGCCTCCGGGCACCCAGAGGAACAGTGACGCACTCCTTCTTTCTGACAGTGGCACCAGCATCTGTCCCCACCTGGGTGATGGGTTTACACAAACACGGCGTGTGGTGCGGCCTTTGAACGGGTCACAGAGCCTCTGTCCCCGGCAGGCTGCGGCCCTTGGTGTGCACACATGGTCCATGTCCCCCAGAGCTCGTCACTGCGCGTCTGCGGAACAGCGAGGTCCAGAGGGCCCTTGGGGGTTTGTCGGAGCTGCTCTGAGGCCTCTCCCCCAAGTCTCCCAGACAGGCGGGAATTTGTCCCGACCGAGTGCGGTGTGTGGGGGACCCGACATCCAGGAATGGGGCCTCTCCCCACTGGGGAAGGACCGGCCCGTGTCCCCACAGCCTCACCCACTCCTGACGCCCCCGGGCACAACAGCCAGGCTTCCTCCCTGCGTGGCGACGTGGGCGCCACTCGCCTCCGTCCAGGCCGCGGCCCCGCCGGCTCGAGGGATGACGCCTTCCTAGAGCACCTTCTTTTTTGTGTGTGATGTAGGTTTAACTGTTCTATTTTGAAATTAGACAAAAAAGGCACCCAAGCTCCTCCAGCAATAACATCTTGTAAACGGAGCAGCGAGACACTGCAGTACACAGGTACTCGAGTACCCAGGTATCAGAGTACCTATATGCCAAAGTGACGAGATTCTGGAGTACCTACATGCCCGAGTACCTGGATACTAGAGTACCTAGATACTACAGCGCCTAGATATCTGAGTACCTGCATACCAGAATACCCAGATTCCAGAGTATGAGAATACCTCAATATCGGAATATCCAGGTATCACAGTACCCACATACTAGAGTACCTAGATATCATAGCATCTAGATATCATAGGGCCTAGATGTTAGAAGGCCTAGGTATCAGAGTATCTAGATACTAGAGTACCTGGATACCAGAGCACCTAGATACTACAGTACCTACATACTGGAGCGCCTACATACTAGGGTGCTTGGTTACAGAGGGCCTGGATACAGAGTACCTAGACATCAGAGCATCTAGATATCGGAGTACCTAGATTCTAGAGTACTCGAGGGCCTAGGTATCAGAGTACCCGGTTATGAGAGAATCCAAGTACGGGAGCGCCTGGAGACAGGGGTCCCTAGATGCTGGAGGACCGAGGGCGGGTCACCGGCATGGTACACCTCGGAGCCTCTTCGGATCTGGCCGGTTTCACGCGCGTGCGTCTGTCCGTTTCCGTGCGATTTGATCCCATGCGGTCACTGCCCCTGCGGCCGAGTTACAGAAGCCGACGCCACCACCAGGAGCCCCCACCCCCGGCCTTCCCTTCCTCCCGAGGGACTTGGGAGCCACTCTCTGCGTTGTCCCTGCATGAGCACCCCAGGGACAACGCAGATCAGAGACAGGGACCAGTGTCGGCACATCCGAGATTTAGGGCTACGGCAAATGTACCTCGTGCCCAAAGAAAGTTTGTTTTGATCGTTTTTCTGTCTATTTTCCTCCCTCCCCCGCATTCTGATGCACAGGGTACGGCGCTGTCGAAAGCCACCTCAGGCTCCCACACGACCGAACCAAAGGGGGTGTTTACAGACACGTTTGCAGCTACGCCGCACCCCAAAACGGGTGCACGCACGCAAGTCAGCGGTGACATGCGGGGGGCCCCGCAGCCAGGTAGGGTGTGGCAGGACGCGGTGTGCCACATCCTCTAGTGAGGACAAGGGGCTGCATGGCAGGGGACACAGACACCGGGAGACGGGGCGTTTCGCTTCCCGGCGTGCTCGGCCCTGTCCGGCGAGCTCGGCTGTGTCCCCAGCTCTCGTCACGCTGTCGTGGACTCGTGGGTTTCAGGTGCCCTTTAATCCTTCGGTCTCGCATTGGGGG
>NW_011889048.1:374059-374953 GCF_000151845.1 Pteropus vampyrus
TCTGATGCACAGGGTACGGCGCTGTCGAAAGCCACCTCAGGCTCCCACACGACCGAACCAAAGGGGGTGTTTACAGACACGTTTGCAGCTACGCCACACCCCAAAACAGGTGCACGCACGCAAGTCAGCGGTGACACGCGGGGGGCCCCGCAGCCAGGCAGGGTGCGACAGGACGCGGTGCGCCACATCCTCTAGCGAGGACAAGGGGCTGCATGGCAGGGGACACAGACACCGGGAGACGGGGCGTTTCGCTTCCCGGCGTGCTCGGCCCTGTCCGGCGAGCTCGGCTGTGTCCCCAGCTCTCGTCACGCTGTCGTGGACTCGTGGGTTTCAGGTGCCCTTTAATCCTTCGGTCTCGCATTGGGGGAACGAAGCCCCGGAGGGCGGGGACACCGACACGTCCCAACGCCACGTCCCGCTTCGCTTCCGCGAGACCGTGGCGTGAACGCGTCCGGTCCTCGCACCGTGGCTCCTGCCGTGAGCTCGCCCGGGGACCGCGGCCAACGCAAAACAGGTGTCAGCCGAAGGGGACGCGGTTTCCATTTCGTGACTAGACCCGGGTGGGGGCCGCTCAGCCCTGTGGCAGACGTAGAAGGACATAAGACAGGACAGTCTGGCTCTCAAAAGTGCCCGCGTCTGGGAAGGTGTCTGGGGAGATGGGAAGGCCCCGGAGGTGGACGGGCAGCGATGTGGACCCAAAAATGGTTCCGAAGGTTACTTTCACAGTCCGTGTATTTTTGCCACAGTTTTTTAAAAACTGCCCCTCTGTGAGAATAAGACAGAAATAAACAAGCTTCGTTGGAATCTACTTTAAATTCAAACTGCTGAGTGGGGACCCCGCCTGCCCGGGGTAAGGGAGGAGGTGGCGGACAGTCGGGTCCCAGCAGGGTCCAG
>NW_011889048.1:376688-378488 GCF_000151845.1 Pteropus vampyrus
AGGAAGAGGTAAGCCGAGCTCTTTGCCAGAATCCAATTCCTGAGGCCAGGATTTGGTGCAGGGAGAAAGACCATGCAGGCCGGTGGTTGGAGAAGGACAAGGAGAGCCCCCAGGCTGTCCCCTCCCCTTGCTGTGACCCACCCGAAGACAAGTCTTGTCCTGGAGAACATGTCCTCTATTTGTTCATATACCTGCTGGGGCAGGTGCTCGAGCCCGTCCCCAGGACACCCCGGGAAGCCAGCCGACCCAGTTTCGGCCGCCTCCAGGCACCATGGCCAGAATGCAATTGGTGTATGGCCATGGGCCTCACCCCCGGCAAGGCTGTCCCCAGGGACACTGGACCATGTCTGGGGACATCTGTGTTTGTCACTCTGGGGTGCTCCTGGCATCGAGTGGGAGGGCCAGGGATGCTGTTCAACCCCACCCCCCACGGTGCCCGGGACAGCCCTCCAGAGGGTGACCCAGCCCCAGCGTCCCCAGCTGAGGGGGAGAGACCCTATTTGTGGCATTAAAGCTGGTCGGTGACAGAGAAGGGGGCTCGCGGCTGTCAGCGGAGCCACCGATGAGCCTCGAAGGCCAAGCTGGGAGCCTGGGCTCCGGGGACAGCTAGCAGCAGGGTGGCCACAGGGGTCACGACTTGTGCTGCAAAGCAGATAGTCTGGTGGCCCTAGGTGACCCCTGGGGCCTAGAGGGAGGCAGTGCCAGATCCGGAAGGGTTAGGTAGATGCCTTTCAATTTTTTTACTCTTTTGGTCCTAAAAACACCCCCAAAACCCTATGCCTCCAAATAACCAAGCAAAGCTAAGGAACATGAGGGAACCTAGCCCGCCCGCTCGTCCCACCCACCCGCCAAGGTCAGCACAAGGTCGTGGCTGGGACGAGTCTCCGCCCTGGTCCGCCGGCGACCTGGGCTCGGTAGGGTTTTGCCGTTTTAGGTGGCAGTTTGGTTCTCCTTGGTTTCTTGCGGGTTGCAGGTGTTTTCCGATAACCAGGTCGCTTTTCGTCCCTCTGACAGGGACTGCCGGGCGCCGGCCGCGGCGCACGGGCTGTGCGAGCCTATTCTCGGCTTCAGCTGCGGGGTCCGCCTCAGAGAGGGTCTGGCCGAGCCTGCTTCACGGCACGGGGATCCCGACCGGGATGTTGGAGGTCCCTGTCCCCACGTGTTCATCTTTGTCTCCCGGCGTGTGTGTCCCTTGTCTGGCGGCTCCCCCGCCATCTGTCCCTGCCCTCCCACACGGCAGCTACGCCGTCGCGCAGAGGGCTGTGATGTCTCTCCGTGGGCCATTTCATCTTGGTCCCCAGGGCCTCTCATACCGTCCCCTCGTGCTAATTAAGATATTTTCCTGAATGAGCCCAGTTGTGTCTCTAAGTGACTTTCTGGCGCCAGCTGGTAGAATCCATTTCCCCCGTCCCCTGTGCTGTGGGGTGAGAGGCACGCTGTCCCTCGTCGGCAGGAGGTCGGTGTCCGGGGGGAGGACAAGCGTGTGGACGGGTCACTGCCTTTTGGTGTGCACCGGCCGGACTCTCCGAGGCGAAGCGGCAATGACGAGCACCGCGCCGGCCGGTGTCACCCGGCACCAAGGCCCCTCTATCTCACGCCCCTGCCGGATTGGGTTGAACAGTGTCCCCCGAATTCATGTCCATCCAGATCCAGAACCTCAGAATCGGGCTTTATTTAGAAACAGGGTCTTTGCGACGTCATCAGCGGAGACGAGGTCATCTGGAGTAGAGTGGCCTTGATTTAATGACTGGAGTGTCCACGAGAAAAGCAGGGACACGGACACGGAGAAGGGAGGCCACG
>NW_011889048.1:379168-382339 GCF_000151845.1 Pteropus vampyrus
CTGGGAAAATCCCTTCGCCTCTGCCATGTGATATCACAGAATCAGGGGCGTCACGCCCCTCACGTCACAGGTTTACCCCCACCCAGGGGAGAGGAGTGAGCACTCGGGGCCCCTGAGGGTTCTGCCTGGCACACCCATCACAGACGCTCAGAGCAGGTGGGGGACCGGACCGGGACTGGCCCACGGGAGGTGTGGTGGTGGCACCTGAGGTCTCGGCAAGAGCGATTTAGACGTGGGGGCTTTGTCCTCGGCCCCCACCCAGGGGAGAGGAGTGAGCACTCGGGGCCCCTGAGGGTTCTGCCTGGCACACCCATCACAGACGCTGAGAGCAGGTGGGGGACCGGACCGGGACTGGCCCACGGGAGGTGTGGTGGTGGCATCTGAGGTCTCGGCAAGAGCGATTTAGACGTGGGGGCTTTGTCCTCGGCCCCCAGCCACAGTACCAGCCTCCCCTCCGTCTGACGAGCCCTGGTTGGCGTCCTGAGGACCTGGAGCTCTGCTCTGGTCTGCGGGGGGCTTTCTGGCACCGTCCCCTGGCAGCCCCGTGGGGAAGCACCTGTCCACTCACCACGAACTTGTCACTCAGTCATCAACCCAGGGCCCTGCCTGGGCTCCACGCACCGCGGACAGGGTGGTCTCCCTGATTCGCGGTGGGGAAACTGAGTCACAGATGACACACCCAAGGGGCAGGGCAAGCCTGAGTGCTCGAATCTGCCGTACACCCCACAGCACCTGCCTCCCCGAAGTCAGCCCCGCTATGCCCCCTGAGCCCCAGAGGTGGGGCGCTCGGTGCCGAAGGGGACACTCACAGGTGGGCTCTCTAGCCACCCACGTGCGAGGTGTGGTCGGGTTCTGCTGTGACAGGCTTGGCTGCACCCCAATTCCCACATGCCAGCCGCCCGGTTACGTCACTGCCCGCCCGACCCCCATGCTGGGGGTGGCGCCATCCCCTCCTCATCCTTGTTAATATGATGAGGGGTGAAAACGTATTAAATCTGTCAGTGAACCGCGAACCGAATCAGAGACGAACCCGTGCGCATCCGCGCCCCTCCCCGGCGAGCCAGCGCCGAATCCCTATTTTCTGAAGCGATTGAACTGCAGCATCAAAATGGCCTCTGAACGGAGACTCACCCGGTGTTAAACTCCATTCGAGTCCCTAATTAGGCCATTAGGGGACCACAGTGGAAACCCGACCGAGCCTTTGACCTTGTTAACACAGACGGCAGCCACTGGAGTGAGCGGACCGCCCGCCGTGGCCCCGCGGGCGCTTTTCAGGTGTCCGGTGACGGTCCTCCTCGTGTTGGCGGCGATTGACATGTGAAATTCAGAAAACGAGAGGCAGGCACGTGGCCGGCCGTCCAGGAGCCAGGCGGACAAAGGCCCTGGGGGACCGCTCCTTCCTGCCTTTCCCCGCGGGCCATGTCAGGACCGCGAGGCCCTAAATGCCGACGAGACCTAAACCGACCCCCACTCCACCCGCATCACCAATTTTCATTTTCGACCTGACGCGACACTTCCACGCTGGGCCCGGGTTCGAGCGGGGTGGAAACGCGTCACAAGGTGACGGCAACAGACGCGTACATCGAATCATCACTCTGTGCGCCCCGTGCCGGTGCACAGGACCCCACCCCGAATCCGCGGTCACAGGACACCCGTGGTTGCGATTACCCGTGGCCAACTGCGGTCCAAAAAAAATGTGATGGAAAATTCCAGAAATCAACGATTCGGAAGTTTTAAATTGCGCGTCATTCCAAGTAGCAGTGCTTGTGTCCGGGTCACCCTTCCCTAATGACGGCCCGAAGCCTCTGGCGTGACCACCTATCGCTGCCACTGTCCTGTGCCCGGTGGGTCATTTAAACTTCATCAGGGTTTGTAGGTACCACTGACCCTGGAATAACGCCGCTTTGGACCTGCCCAGGCTCGCTCACGCGAGGGTGTTTGTCAAGAAACACACTCGGCCCTCGGGGCCACACCCGGACTCCACCAACCAGTATTTCCATGTCCCCGCCCGCAGGTTTTCGCGTTTCTCCCGCCGTGGGTGCTAAAAAAAAAAAAAAAATCGCAATTTCCCTCCGCATCGTTTCAGGTCTTCCCGGGGGGCTAAGAACCAAATTAACAAGACAGCTCAGCAGGAGAAAGTCACGGTCTAGAACGCGGGCATGGGGGGATTCACGTAAGCATGGACATTCCCAGGACGGTGAGGTGACATCGGGTCTACTTGACATTTTGGAGAAGGGGGGGTAGGGGTCTCAGATGTCAGGCGTGAGGTGTGGGAGTCCCAGCTAGTCTGGGGGGAGGAGGCCGTGCTTCCTGAGACACTGGCTTGCCGCCCTCCCGCCCTCCAGGCTCAGGGCAAACCAGGCCGCTGCGGCCTAAATAAACCAAGTTTCCCACGGATTCTTGGGCATCTTGTTTCTGAGCAAACGGTTTGAAATCGACGTCCCCAAAGGCAGGGTTGGGGTGGCGACGCTTCGGCCGCCTTCCATGCCAACCGCGGATGGACACTGCGGTGCAAAAGGCCGACGGCAGAATTGACAGGGACACGAGGAGTTTTGGTGGCGCAGGGTGGGCGTCCCTCACCCCGCACCTGGTTTGGGATGACCGTGGGCGGGGGTGACGTGGGGTTCGGGCCGTGCTTTCAGGCCTCACTGGGGTCCTGGCACGCATCACCACGGACAAGGGGGACGGCGGTCACGTTGCACGGTGACCGTGCCTTGACCTTATTATGCACACTATTCGAATGTGAATGATGACATTATACGGGGTGGGGGGGGGCGAGGGGCCCCTCTGGGTGCACCGCCCCGCTCCTTCCCGGCGTCCCGTGGGGTCCCCGCTTCCCCAGGGACTAGACGAAGTTCGCGGGTTCTTTGCAAATGCACGACCCTCTTTGGTGGGCGTGTGCGGGCGCCCTGCACTCGAATCGCTTCAGTGAAAGTGGTTCAGCAACTCGCAGGTTCTGGAAAAGTCTGGAAAGCTCTGGAAGGTTCTCGAAGTTTCCATCAGGGTCCGCGCCAAGCGGCGCGGGTCCGACTCAGGCGCCGGCAGGAGGCGGAGGCGGCGGGCACCGCAGGCGGGCTTACGAGGAACGTTGCGACAAAGTCCCGCACACGCTCGCGCGCGCCCCGCGCCCGTCACTCAGCCGCGCGGCCGTCACTCAGTCTGCGCCCGCCC
>NW_011889048.1:385534-395065 GCF_000151845.1 Pteropus vampyrus
CCGACCTCCCCGTCTGCTGCCGGATTTACCCCCTGCTGCCCGAACCCCGCCTCGCTGCCCGGCGCCCCCATGCCTGACCCCCGTGTTGCCCAACCCCCCTGCTACCCGGACTTCCTCTGTTGCCTGAACCCTGCCTCTGCCTGAATTCCTTTAGTGCCTACGCCCCTCTTTTGCTGATTAAACCCTTTTTCTGTTGCCTGAACCTGTTCGTCTCTGCCTGAAGCCCCACCTCTGCTGACTGAACCCCCTCTCCTGATTGAACTCCTTCTCTACTACCTTAACTCAGCTATCTGAACCCCCATCTCTGCTCTCTGAGCCCCCTCTGCTGATTGAACCTCTTCTCTGTTGCCTAAACACCCCCGTCTCTGCCTGAATCCCACTTCTGCAGAGTGAACCCCCTGGCTGCTGCTGCTGTGACCCCCCCCTTTGCACAAATGACCTCCCCCCACCTTTTTGTCCGCGCCACGGCCCAGGGAGAGTTCTTGTGGACGTAACAGGCGTCAGCAGCTGTGCTTCCCTGCAGGGACACGGCCAACAGAGCAGGCCTTTTCCTCCTGTGTTAATTCTTTGGTCACCGTCAGCTCCCCAGGCTGGAGGGTTGTGGATTCCATTTGGGAAAAAAATAATCTAGACGCAACCCTCAGGAGAGAATCTGGCTGTTCTCTTTACGAAAAAAGTCCAGGTGCATGCGTGTGGGGCAGTCACCTCTGGCATCCAGCGTCTGGTGACAGGCCAGCCCCCTACCTTTGCCCTCCAGGGTCGCGTCGGCGTTAAGATCGCCAGCAAACGGCCAGAAACCACCGTGCGAATTTCTTTGCAGGGTCCGTGGCGCCGGACCTGCCAGCACCGTGCTTGTGCCAAGTCCTCACGGCCGCCACATGCGTCTCCAGCATGACGGACGCCGCGTACGTCCTCTGCAGATGGAAGGAGCGGTTGTGGCCTGCAAAGGTGACAGCGTCACTGTGTAGTTTCAGGAATTAGAAGTGACTTTCGGGTGACAAGTAAAATCTTCATCGAGAGAGACCTACGTGTTGCTTCAGGGAAATAATTGAGCCCGACCAGTTGGCTGCCGTCTCTGTTGGCACTGGCTCTCGTTCCCCATTTAATGGGGTTTTGGTCGAGTGCTTGCAAGCTTACAGTGGCGGAAGTGTCTTTTTTCCACGCTAAAAAAAAAAAAAAAAAATGAACAGCGTTTTTTATTAAAAGGCATGTGTAAGGCCGTAACTCAAGGAAATAACTGGCTGGGAGCCCTGCGCTAGTAAATAACGGGAGGCTGCGTGGGGGGGCCTTTCCAGCAACATGGGGGGGCGGGAGGCGGGCCGCAGGGCACAAACCCCGGCCTCGGGGACCTGTGCCGCGGGCCTCGTGCCTCCGTTTCCCCACCTGTGAAACGAGCATTGGAGAATCGCAAGTTCTGGGGTCGTGTTAAGCAGTGTCCCCTATGTTTGTATCTGGATGTGGCCCCTGCTTCTGGCTCTGTGTCAGCCGGTTCTCGTGTCAATGACGAGGATTTTCTTTTTTTGTTTTGTTTTTTAACAGGTTTTGGCCAGAACCCAGGTGTCAGCGACAACTAAGAGAAAAAAAGGATTTTTTCTAAATGTTCAAATACTCTCCGTAGACAAAAAGTTAAGTGTCGTTTTTTGTTTTTTTTTTTAATATCATTTTTAACCCCTATGGGAAACATCCCCACTCCCCTCACCCCCAAAACGAAGTCAGCCCCCAGGGGCTTGCCAAGCGTTTAGTTACTGTAACCGACCGGTGCTCACGGAAACCCTGAGGACAGCGGCGGGTGGCTGGGAAGTTTGAGCTGGCGGGGGCACCGTGTGAGCTCGAGGGGTCAGTACGCAGTGGAGCGAGCGTGAATTATACCCAGGGCAGGCTCGTGTGGCTGTTCAGACGGGCTCTTTCCTTCCCGCGGATCTGTGTGTATGTTTTCAGAACCTCGTGTGACAGGCCCATCGGTTTTGAAATGTCTGATGTTCGAGCCTGTTCCCCTAATAAACGATTTTGGCATCCGGAAGGCACACCCGTGACTGGCAGCATGTCACTGGGCTCTTGGTTATTCGGGCTGGAAGGACAGAGCGGCACCTAGAATGAAGAGTTTTGAAATGCCCAGGTCGTGCGTGCCTGGAGTCCGTGTGTCTGATGAAGTCCCAATTCTGAATAGAGAATTTTAAAAAACCCAGTCGGCCCCCCACAGCCCCTCCTCAGCTCAGGCTTTCCCTGCGGCTGGGAAGGTAATTGAGTCCCCCGCATTTGAAAGGGCCGCACGTCCTTCTAAACCGAAACACACCTGCTGGGCTGTAAACAGCTCTTAGTGACATTACCGCTGCTCTGAAAACCTAACAAAGGAGTTATTTGTGCAGTTGAGAGTAGGATTTGCCCCACAAAAGTCACAATTTGAATTTGTTTTTACTCCTAGATTCAGCCAACCTTTTCTGTCTTAATGGGGGAGGGGGCACCGCAGTCTGGGGCCCTTGCTGCCTCTGACCGCAGGCACAGAAGTGCTCTGTTGGCCTTGACTTTTGGTTTAAGTAGGAAGGTTCAGAGAGAAAAAAACGCATCTAATTCTTTTGTCAACTAAAGAAAAACATGTTTTCGTCCCCGCGGCCTTGGCTGCTGCAGCCTCATCGTTTCTGTCCCCAATTCTGTTCCGGCAGAGTGAGGGTGAGAAGCACGGAAGCCAGGACCCTGGAGAAGTCCCACATCGAAGACATAGCCTCCTTGCTGGGTAAGAGCGGGCTGGGGTGTCAGGTAACAAAGGGAGGGGTTCGGGGAGACCCAGAGACCGGACTCCAAGTGGAGTTGTGCCTTCACCAGGGACAGTGGGCTGCAGCCAAGGTGGGGGAAATCAGGGTGCCGTCTCAGACCTGCCCAGACCCCGCCGCCCAGGGCTGCCGGCCTCGGTGTCCGCTGGGACGGGAGCTTGTGCCTTTCTGTGCCCTTGTACGTCGCGAGGCCGTGGCTCCCTGCCTGGGTGTCTGAATCCGAGCCACCGGGGAGCAGGCTTGGTGCCGCCCTGTCTGCGGGAGGGCCCCGTGACCCGCCCCCAGGTCCCGTGTCCGTGGGGAACTGGGCTTGTCCCCCGCCCACCAAACACAGCCACGGGACGCACCAGCCCTGCAAACTCCAACACGACAGCGGTTTCTCCTCACAGCGGGAGTGCTCGTCCCGTGTGCAGGGCACTGCATCCTGCGACAGGGTCACCCAGAACCCCTCCCCACGGCGTTTCCAAAATAGGACATCTCGGTCTCTGAGAACCAGCCGTGACAGCTCAAAGCAGCACCCCCTCTGGTCACCGCCGTCTGCTTGCTCGGGCGGGCGGTGCCTGCTGTGAAGTAGGGAGACCCGAGTGGATGGTTGTGGGCTGTGCGGTCGCACCCGTCAGTGGTGGGGAGGCCGGGCGGGCTCCAGGCCTCGCACAGAGCGCGGACCGGCCCGGGGGCCTCGCCAGGGCTCCCCTGGGCCTCTCTAGTCTTTGTTTCCTGGGCCTGGGTCCTGTCGGCCTGATTGAATCGCAGTTGTCAGGCTGGGACGGGATTTGCTAAACCACTGAATGTATTTTTGTTGGCCGATTGTTTCGTGACCTTGAGGAATGTGTCTCTGACCCAATCAGGTTAGGGTCGTGCGATCCGGCTGTTTAAAAACAGATCCGGGTCCCCGAATGGGGCCTGCAGCCAGCTGTGCTTTTGTGCCCGGCCTCCGGCCGAGGCGAGGGATGGATGTCGGCAGCGGGTAGCTCGCGTCACCGGGCTCTGTCTCCCGCCCTCAGCCTCACAGAAGGACGTGCCTGCCGAGCCCGTGGAGGAGCTGACCTACAGGCGGGCGCTCCGGGTGGCTCTGGACATTCTGAACGAGGGGACCTGTCTGCGGCCAGAGGACACGGCACAGGGAGAGGGAGCCGCTGGGTGTGCGGGAGGGGACCCCACGGACTCGATCACCGCACACTGCGACCCCAGCCCTCCGCCCCCTGTCCCCACGGTCGTGCCGGCCAGCTCTGGGCCCGAGAGGAGGGAGCGTGTGCGCCAGAGCCTGGCAGGCTCGCCCACCTGCGGAGAGGACCCCAGGTGCCGAGGGGACCCCGAGAAGCGGCTTGGGGAGAACGAGAGGCCTCTCGCCCTGGTGGTGTCAGCCAGAGGTGGATCCAGGACACACCTTGAAGACTGGCCGGCCCCAAGTCGAAGGACGAGAAGTTCGCCACGGCAGCCCAGAGGGCGGCAGCCTGGCCCTCTGCTCTCGGAGGGCGGCCGGGGCAAGGGGGACGAGGACTCGCCTGGCCGTGGGGCAGCCCCGAGCTCAGCCCCCCAGGCCAGGGAGCGGGGTCTGCGGGCCAGGGCGTGCCATGACGCCTGGCCAGGCGACGGCCCCCCTGTGCGCCCTGCCTGCCCGGACACGCAAGGTCCCGCTGCGAAGCAGCTGTGCTTGGCCGGGGGCCTGGACTCCGGGCCGAGGGGCCGGATGACTCTGCGCAGCACCCCCAAGCCCGGCGTGCCCGTGGACGGCTCGAGGCTACGTGTCCCGGACGAAGGTAGGGCTGGCCCCGCGCTGGGTGGGGTGGGACCCAGGTGGGCCCCGGGCTGCGCGTGGGCAGGTCCCAGCGCGAGGCCACTGCCGCGGCTGTGCCTCCTCTGGTCTGCCTCGTGGCCCCCATGCTGGGTCGCGACACCCCTCTTCCTGCGCCTGCCTTCCAGCCGTGGCATGAGGGCGTCCCCCGCAGCCTCTCCTCGTTGCACTTGTTTGTCCCTTAAACGTTCTCTAATGGCACATGCGTGCCCGGGTTTGTGCAACACGGGTCTGCTTCCTGGTCCTTGGGGTCCCCTGTCACGAGCTGTTTTCTCGGGCCGGTGACTGAGTCTTGTGTGACGTTCTGCAGACGGTCGGTCTTCCGGAGAGTCGGTGGAGTCGGACCCCGTCCATCCCATCCTGGAGGATGAGGACGAAGACGAGGATGAGGAGCCCCCAAGGATCCTCCTGTACCACGGTGAGCCCCATGGCCGGGCCCAGGGCTCTGCGGCGCGTCCTCGCTCCCCGCTGGCCTGGGGCCACAGCCCACACAGCACGCGGCCGGGCGGGGGCAACAGCGGGCAGCCAAGAGAACGGTGGCTTGCCCCGCCACCGGCGTGTGGCCTGGTCCCCCTCGTGGGCCTTGGAGACCCCGGCTGCGTGTCTCATGGGGAGGAGCTCACGCCCTGCCACCCGTGCCGCCTGGACGGGGTTAGAGCAGGGGACACGGACACGGACCCCGCGCGTCTGCCTGGCGCGTGGACAGGACGCTGGAGCCACCGTCTCGGCGAACGCCCACAGACACGCGGCTTCGCGGTCCAGTCCCGGTCGCTTTGGAAAGGGTCACAGAGGCACAGGATGCTGCAGAAGTGGCAGGGGCGTGGGGACCTGTCCCTCAGCCCCCCGATGGCAGCGCCCATGAGGCCAGGTAGTCCGGCCGCATGCTCCCCCTCCACCCCCGCCTCGTCCGCTTCCTCTTGCTGCATCGCCCATCGCTCGTGGTTCCTTCGTGAAGGTGATGACAACCCGGACACTGCGTCCTCACACCGCCTGCCGACTTCCCCGAGGGTGGCCGGTTCTCACGCTCTGGGCACGGCGGGCAGGCTCGCCGAGCCTCGGCCCCCGCCGGTGACTGTGCCATCCCCAGCCCTCCAGCAGCGCCAGGCCGGAGTCACACGCCAGCCCCCCCCAGCAAGGTTTTGTGACCTGACGTTTTAGCATTTGAATGACTTCCTTTTTCTCGAGCGTTTGGCGGGGCGTTTGGCGGGGCGTTTGGCGGGGCGCAGGTTTCGTGTGGCGCCGGCAGCCGGGGCAGCACCTCCGTCTCCCCAGCTCGGCTCCCGGCACCACAGGCAGCTGAGCTTCACGGAAACCGAGCCCCGTCTCGGCCCCCAGGACACCCCAGTCCCTTTCCGGCCGTGCTCCACGATCCCAAAAACATTTTGTTTCGGAAGGACTTGAGGCGTTCAGAGAAGTGGCAGGGGGCCCACTGCGCCGGCACCGGGGGCCAGGTGGCCGCGTCCACCCCGGTTCGCGTGTCGTCACGGCGACTGGTCTTGGGCGGCTGCGTTTGCCGGTCGACGTGGCTCTGACGCGTCGTCTTTGTTTTCTTTCCCGATTCCAGAACCGCGTTCGTTTGAGGTGGGGATGCTGGTCTGGCTGAAGTACCAGAAGTACCCGTTCTGGCCGGCAGTGGTAAGCGCACCTGCCGGCTCCCGAGCTGGCCGCTGGGCGCCGCGTCCTGCGCTCAGATCAGACCTAGGCGGGGTTTTTCACTGATATTCCCACCAGGGGCGTGAGGCACAGGCACCTCGGCAGCGGGGCGGGCCATGCGGCACCCCCGAGAGGTTCGCGGGCCTGGTGCGTGCGCGGCAGGCCTGGGACGCCCCGGGCCCCGCTTCCCCTCGGCAGCGCGCCGCGAGCCGTTGGCTGGCTGTCAGGCCGAGGCCCGTCTCGGCGCCTCTTGCCCTTCGTTCCCCCTTTGCTGGCTCCTGGCAGAGACGGGGTGCAGGGCTCGGCTGTGGCCTTGCAGTGTGCAGTGAGGACAGCCGTGTATGCTGGGGTTACAGGCAGTTGGCCGAGTGTGGCGCGCACTGGGGCAGCTTTGCCCCGCAGGCCCGGCTGTGGGGGGTGGGGCGGGCAGAGCTGGCAGCAGCACGGCCCCTCCCCCACACCCCTGCCCGGGCCTTCCGGCTCACCTCGTTCCCAGCCGTTCCCGTGGGCCCTGCTGGGCACCGTGTCACCAGCATGAGCCACTGTTGGGCACTTACACCTGCAGCCCTTGCCAGGCCATCCTCGGCCTGTGGCCACTAGAAACGGTTGCTGGCCTCCCTCACAGGCCAGGCTTCCTGCTCATGCTCCTCGGCTGGTCCCGAAGCTGCCCTGCCCGGCCGCGGGGACATCTCGTCTCAGTGGTCACGTGCAGGGAGCTGGAAGCAGCAGCCCATGTACTTTTTCTTACTTAAAACTGTAAGAAACTTCTGCCTGGTTCTGACTGGCTGTGAAGCCGCTTGGAGCCGTGCATGCAGCAGACCTTGCAGCCCCTGCGTGTCGCCCCCACCCCCGCCCCACACTCCTGATGCTGTGTTCCCGGTGCCGCACGCAGGTCAAGAGCGTCCGCAGGAGAGACAAGAAGGCCAGCGTGCTGTTCATCGAGGGCCACATGAACCCCCGGGGGCGAGGGTGAGCGTGGCCTCGGCTCCTGTGGGACGCGCCTGGGTGAGGGCGGGACAGGCGCCGGGCTGTCACCTCAGAGGGCACCATGCAGTGCCCACCCGGCTCCCTCCTGGCAGGCCCGGGTTCGGCCGTGGGCAGCTGCTAGTCCTGGCCCACGCGCCCGGTTGGGAGCACGCACGCCGTGCGTCACGCCCGCTCCCAGTGGGCTCTGGGGACAGCGTGCCACCACGGCTAAGGGGATCCTGCAGCTGGTCTCCGACCCTCCGGCCCTCCAGCGCTGCTGCCTCTTGGTGGCCAGTGGTGTGGTCGGCCCGGGGTCGGCCCGTCTTGCCTGGAGGGCCCGTGCACTTGTCGGGAGGGGCCGTCTTGTAGGGCACGTGGCGGCGGTGGCTGTGCTGACCCGTGTCCCCGCACCCCGCAGCATCACAGTTCCTCTCAAGAGACTGAAGCACTTTGACTGCAAGGACAAGCAGGCGTTGCTGGTAGGTGCCTTTTTACCTTGTCTCTGTGAGTGGTTTCCCTGGTGACAGGGTCCTCTACGGAGCCTTTGAAACCATGGCTATGTGTGATGGGGGGGGGTGGGGATGCCAGCATCCACCGATGGCTGCCCACCTCCTGCGGTGCCGGGGGGACAGTGGGGTCGTGTCCTGGGCAGAGGCAGGGTGGAGTGGGGGTGAGCCTGGTGAGGCTCTTCTCACTCCTCCCAGTGGCCATTCTTGGATCACCCTGAGGGACGACAGGGTGTAGGCCCCTTGGAGTGGGGACACTGCTTGCCGTGGCCCCGCACGGCCAAGGCTTCGCAGGGCACCTGCTGTCACCTGGCGGCCGTCTGCAGCTCCCCCGTGGGCCATGACCCGTCCGAACGCTGTGCTCGGCCTGAGGTGGTGCTGCTTGTCCCAGCTCTGAAACGCTGGGCCTGGGCCCATGGGGCCACCGCCTGCACCATCGTGGGGTCCCGGAGGCCGTCCGTGCCCTGAGGGCCGGGCCCGGGAGCGTGCTGCCCTCATGCTCCTGCCTCCCCAGGACGGTGGCCTTGCTCGGCGTGGCGGGTGTTGGCAGGGCCAGGTCTAGCCGTGCCTGGGTTGTCATGGTTTCCTGTGTCTTTTGTCCCATCTGTCCAGCTTTGTTCACGGCAGCATCTGACCCCAGCAGCGCTGGGCGCCCGTCCCCGTCCCCGTCCCCGTGCTCGTGGCAGGGCCTGGTTCTGTCTGACAAGCTCCCACGCGCCCTGCAGGCGGGGTGTGGAGCCGGTGGCGGGAGCCTTGCCTTGGCGTCCGAGTGCGGAACACGCGCAGGGCTGGGGTTGTCCCGGGCCTGCGGGGCGTCTGCGCCCTCGTCCCGCCCCCGTGATGACGTGGTGCGCAGGGACGGGTAGCGGTGGTGGGAGCAAGTGCCCCTGGGCGGCTGCGTCACCTGGGCTGTGGCTGGGTCTGTTCCGCTGGCCCTCGTGTGACAGTTGTGGCTCTGTGGCCTCTGGGCCCTGTGGGCCTCCACCCCGTGGCCCACTTGGAGCACCTGTCGCATGCAGCCACAGGTGGAGGTGGGCGAGGCAGGCGTCGTGGTCCTCATGCCTGCGGCGTCTCCTGGGGAGTCCAGCAGGCCTGTCCCGTCTGCAGAGTGCTGGCCGTCGTGTCCCTCTGGGCTGACGCTGACGCTGCCCGCCAGGCGCAGGAGCCCTGAGAAGGACTCGTTTCACGTGACCTTGTAGCTGTCTCCGTCCGACGGCCGCGAGTCTCGTGGCCCCAGTGAGGCTCCCAGGGCCGACGTCCGAGCAGCCCGGCCTGGGCCTCGCCAAAGGTCCCTGGGGCATTTGCTGGACAGGGCTCTGAGGCCTCCCGCTGAGCCCGCCGTCTCTCGCTGCAGGACGAGGCCAAGGCGGACTTCAACCAGGCCATCGGCTGGTGCGTCTCCCTGATCACCGACTACAGGGTCCGGCTCGGTGCGTGGGAACTTCATGGTCTGGGGCACAGAACAGGCAGGGGCGGGGAGCCCCGTGTGGTGACAGTTGAGCTCGGCTCTTCCCATGGCAGCCTGGCCCGGACCCTGACAGCCTTGTTCCCAGCGTGGGCTGGGGGAGGCTGGGTGCTGGGCCCTTTGATTCAGAGCTTATTCCTGTCCGTCCGAGGTGGGCTTGTCAGAGCCTCCTGGCCCGGGTCCCCGCCAGCTGCCTGCTTGCAGGAGGGGTCAGAAGGTGCTGGCACTGTGGCCCCTCCCCCACGTCCCCTGCTGTGACGCGCCCCTCCCCCATGTCCCTCGTAGGCTGCGGCTCCTTTTCCGGTTCCTTCCTGGAGTACTATGCGGCTGACATCAGTGAGTCCGAGCTCATTCTTGTCTTTGCGGCCCACGAGCCGG
>NW_011889048.1:396305-400717 GCF_000151845.1 Pteropus vampyrus
AGGCTGCGGCTCCTTTTCCGGTTCCTTCCTGGAGTACTATGCGGCTGACATCAGTGAGTCCGAGCTCATTCTTGTCTTTGCGGCCCACGAGCCGGTTGCAGGGGGCTTCCGGGCGTGGGGTGGCACCCCAGGGGCTCCTGGACTGTGGGTACCGGGCCACCGCTGTCTACTCCCTGCCTGGGGGTGGGGGGCACTGCACGCAGGGCCACATCCACCCTGTTGGCACCAGCGCGGTCATGCCTGATGGTCAGAACACCCGGCACCTTCCACCTGCCTTCCTCAGCCTAGCGTCCTTGGTGGTGACAGCCACGGCCCTGCCCTTAATGAGGCGGGCCAGGACCTGCTTGTCAGGGCTGGGCGAGGGTGGAGGGCAGTGCTGCCAGAGGAAGGGCCTTTGGGGCCCCCTTCATCCCGCGATGCGGCGAGGGGACCCCCCCCCCGGCCTGCAGGCCCACGCGCACTCCTCTGCAGGCTACCCCGTGCGCAAGTCCATCCAGCAGGACGTGTTGGGGACGCGCTTCCCCCAGCTCTGCCAGGAGGACCCCGAGGAGCCGGAGGCGGGCAGCCCCTGGGGCAGGAGGCCGCCCCGCAGGAAGGTGCTCCCCGACCGCTCGCGAGCCGCCCGCGACCGCGCCAACCAGAAGCTGGTGGAGTTCATCGTGCGGGCGCGAGGCGCTGAGGGCCACCTGCGCGACATCCTGCGCAACAGGAAGCCATCGCGGTGGCTGAAGACCTTCCTGCGGTCAGGCCAGTACGTGACGTGCGTGGAGACGTACCTGGAGGACGAGGAGCAGCTGGACCGCGTGGTGAAGTACCTGCAGGGGCTCTGCCAGGATGCGGACGGCCGGGCGCTGGCGCGCAGCAGCGGGGACCGGATCCGCTTCATCCTGGACGTGCTGCTGCCCGAGGTAAGGGCGTCGCGCCTGGGTTTGCGGGAGACAAGCTGCCTGCTTCCCCTGCGTGTGCCCACGGTGACTGTCGCAGAAGTCACCAGGCTGGGTGGGGAGCAGATGCAGCTGTGAGTCATGGTGACACTCAGAGAAGCTTGCAGTCACAGCGCAGTGTGACCAAACGCCGTCAGGCTCAGGTGTGCACGGAAAGGGTGCTGCGTCCTGACCCCGACGTGCTCGTCACCTCGCGAGTACCGACCTCGCTCTGTGGGCCTCGAGTCCTCCCCACCGATTAGTTTTTATGAAAAAATCCAGACGTGTTTATTCGTAGTTACTTTCTCACGTGTTTCCAACACGGAGTCACTTTGCTTTCTGGAGACGTCCATGGTGGTGACACTAGGGATCTGGCCATCCGACGCGCACTGCGACGTCCCCTAGGCCATTGGCGGCGGCCCCTATCGGATGCACCGTGGGTGTTTACGCGTCCACCGTGTTCCTTTATATTTTTTACAGTAAATTTAGTTTTCAAAACATGCTGTCGGTTTGGGGGTGCCTTTTGTTCTCGGCCCTTAATGACAGGAATTGTGGTCCGAAGGTGACGTGCCTCGTCACGTGGAGACACGGCGACTCGGTCACGAGCCAGGGCAGGGCCGCGCCCGAGGCCCGCGTGGTCGGAGCGGGTGGGGCGCTGGGCTCTGGCTGACCGCCCGCCCGTCTTGCAGGCCATCATCTGCGCGATCTCGGCGGTGGACGCGGTGGACTACAAGACGGCCGAGGAGAAGTACATCAGAGGACCGTCGCTCGGCCACCGGTAGGTGCCAGCCCCATCCCCATCCCCACGCGCTGGGCCACACGCCTGGTGGTCAGCGAGGTGCATAAACTGAAAGCTCCCGTCCCGTTTGGCTGAGGAATCACCAGCGGACCCGGTGACGCCAGCCGTGGGCGTTGCTCTCTGGTGAGTTTGGGCCGTGGTCCCCAAGCTGGCCAGACCAGGCAGAGCTGGGCACAACCCAGGCCCCGTGTGCCTGGGCGGCCAGGCCGACCGCTGCCACGTGCTCGGGCCTCTGGTCTCTGCTGCTAGCGCTGCGTTTGTGACCCTGTCCCCACTGCTCTGGTGCCGGGCGGTTGAGGACAGACAGCCCGAGTGGCAGGCGAGCGGCTGGCCATCCCAGCTGCCTGGAATAACCCTGACGAAGGCGTTTCTTTCATGTCGCTGTGGGGGCCGCCCCGGGCCTTGTGGCCCCCGAAGGCCTAATCCCGCTCTGGGTGTGCTGCCAGCCCCTGCCGGGGGTGGGCGGGCCGTGTGCCAGCGACAGGCTGAGGACTCAACTTGCTGGCCAGTGGGCCTGGCCCGGCCCGGCCCGACCAGGCGCCGCCATGGCCTGCGTGCCTCCTGGGTAGCCGCTCAATTCACGGATGGGAAGGGCCTTCGGTGACAGAAACCGGCGCCCCACTTGCGAGTCAGGCCGTGTCCGGGGCGGGTGAGCAGGACGCGTGTCCGTGCCCCTCCCCCAGCCCGCCCCAGAGCACCTGGGAACGTGGCTCAGCATCCCCAGGAACGCAGCCCAGCCACCTCGTGTGACCGGGCAGGTGGCGGCCATGCCTGTCCAGTGCGGCGTGGTGCGTCTGAGCGGAGCCGCTTCCCTCCTGCCGCCCCGTTTCCAGCCGCGTGGCCGGTCCACCTGAGGTCATCCACCTCGTGTCCCTTTTGTTCCGTGAGCGACATCCAAGAGGCCGTGCGTAGACCTGACAGCACGGGACCCTGCACACCCTGGCACGTGTGCCATCCCCAGGTGGCCCTGTGTTTCCTGGCGTGAGCTGACCGCCACATGTCACCAGGTCACCCTCGGAGCCCACGCCCCGCGGCTTCTCTGTCCCGAGCACCTAACAGTCCTGACAGGGTCTCTGAGCAGGAGGCACTTAGCGAGGACAAGGGGACGTTAACTGCTTCTTAGAGGTTTATTACTGAGCTGGTGTGTGAGACACACGACGTGGACGCCACTGCCCTCGCCCAGCTCCGCGTTCTCGTCCCACACAGTCCCGTCGAACGCTCAGCCTCTGTGTCGTGCTCTTTGAAACACGGCTAATTACTAAAACGAAGGTGTCGCCTTTTGCTTCCTGAAGGGAAAAAGAAATATTTGATAACCAGCTCCTGGAAGAAAGGACCCAGCGAAGCTGACGCCTGCGCGGCCGTCGGGCGCGGTGGGGGCCACCGGGGCCACCGGGGCCATCGCGTCCCTCACAGTTTCGAGGACGGCCTCGGGACGCGCGCGCTTCCCACGGGTCCGAGTTTCTCTGCCTGGCTCCGGGGAGTGCACAGTTCTGCAGAGTTTCTAGAAGGACAGAGTGGTCTCTTGCGTTCTCTCGTCACATGTGGCTGTACTGAATGGTTTAAGGTACACGTTTGTCTTTTTATGTTAAAAAGCATCGTATCCGACATTAAACTGGAGTTTTAAGAAGAGCCTCGTGCGCGTGCAGCTCTGGGGCCCGTGTCACCCGCTCTGCATGGTTTCCTCCGGGCGGCTCCCTGGGGAGACGGGGTGGGACGGAGCACGGTTAGCGTTGGGGTGCTGCCCGGCGCGTGCCCACGACGGAGGCAGCTCTGCGGGGGGTGCAGAGGTCCCGGGGGCTGCGCTGGGTGAGTCTGGCTCCAGTGGGACGTCTGCTGCCCTGCCGTCCCATGGGGCTGCCACTCGCACCCACACGGGACAGCTAAGGCCACCGCGTGCACAGCCTGGGCCCTGGGCTGTGGGCTCGTAGCCGCTCACCCCGGCCCTCACTCTGGGAGCCGTGGCAGCAGCTCGCATTCCTGCCCGAAGCCTGAGGCGCTCGCAGGGCTGTCCGCTGCTGGCTGGGGCCCAGCCGTGTGTGGGTCACACCTCCGCTTCACCTGGCCGGTGTGACACTGTGTGGCAGTGACTGGTGGCAACCTGAAGCCTTGCCTGTCGTCAGCACCCTGGTTGCATTGTCGGACCTGGACGGGGTCAGCGTCGCCCCCTCAGTGACTGGACTGGCCTCTCCTGACACCCCCTCACCCAACCAGGCCCGCCCCAGAGCATGCTGGGTTGGCTTGGGAGCAGGACAGGCCGGGTGACGCAGGGTGGCGGCGAGCCCAGAGCGCAGCCCAGAGCCCAGCCTTCGTCCTAGTCCCTTGCTCCGGGATCTGAGCAGAAAATCCCACAAGGCTCTGGCCGTTAGGCCAGGAGAGGGGCTGCCTGGAGCTGGCCCTGCGCAGTCTCTCTGCGCGGAGGCCCCGGCCAGATGGGCCGGCTCCCTTCAAGGCCAACTTTGCGCAGGACGAGCGAGCACTCGGCTGCCTCGTGGTGACAAAGGCCCCAAGTGGCCCGTGGGGCAGTCCCGTCCCCTTTCGGCTGCACGGGCTCCCCCTGCGGGCTCCGGGCCCCTCCCAGGAGGCCTTTGAGTCGCAGTCTGGCCCCCCAACACGGCTGCGGGCACTCACTGTGTTTCTGGGGATCCTGAGAGCGTTTGTCTACACGTTTTCTCTCGAGGCCCGTGGGCCGG
>NW_011889048.1:402437-411166 GCF_000151845.1 Pteropus vampyrus
GTTTGGGCTGGAATCATAGTCACGGTGGGGACAGGGCTTGCTTTGAGTGCCTTGTTCTGTCCCTTCCCACATTGGCATGAGTTCCCAACAACCCTGCAGAATGGGGTAACATTTTGGGGAAGAAAAGTAAAAAATGACGCATTACGAAGGGAAGGAGCTGGACCAGCCTGGAGCGAAAGATAACGCTTACTTGAGTCAAAAACACTTGCCGAAACCCGGGATCGAACCAGGGACCTTTAGATCTTCAGTCTAACGCTCTCCCAACTGAGCTATTTCGGCTGGGCGGCAGGCGTCACTCTCGTCGCCACTCTACACCGTGCCGGGCCGCCCGCGCGCAGGCGCACCTTGTTCCGCTTGCAACAACCGCGCATGCCTCGTAGGCGCTCGCGTAGGAGCGTGCCGCAAAGCCGTCTCTGTGGCGCAATCGGTTAGCGCGTTCGGCTGTTAACCGAAAGGTTGGTGGTTCGAGCCCACCCAGGGACGCGCTACCGTCTTTTGCTTCCTGGGTCGCGAAGAAGGCGAGAGGTTCTCTTCCGTTTTCAGGGGCGTTTTCCGCGCACCCACTTGTTTTTCTATGCGTCGTGGGGCGTCTGGGGCGCGCGGCCGGGAACGTCCACGAAAGCGGAACTTTCCGCACCCGGGTTCTGGTTTTCGCTCACCAGCCGAACCTCCTTGGGCGACGGCCCCGGCGACCCGGAGCGCTAAAGAGGGAGGACCGCAGAGGTTGTCTGAAGGCCGAGGCCAAGATGGCGGCGCTGGCGGGTGAGCGGGTCGGGCACCGGGGTCAGGGGCCGCTCGGGGAAACCGAGGCCGGAGGGGGACTCGGGGCTCCCCGGGAAGGTGACATCGTTCGCACGGCAGGCATCCCAGCCTGGCCTGCTCCCGGGACCGCATAACGCGGACCGCACGGGGTCGCAGCGGAAAGCAGCGCCCCCGAGCAGGGGGTCGGGGATTTGTCTAGAAGCCGATCGGCGCGTCCTCATGCCGGCGCTTCGCCGTTAACGCCCGCAGCGCCGCCGGCCGGGGCAGGTCCCATTGCGATGGCTTTTTCGGGGGGCGAGGGGGGGTGACGACGCTCGTTACTTTGCGGAGGTGCGTGCAACCCCTGGCACGCCGTTTCGAGACGTCTGTGATTTCCGTGGCCGAGAACCACGGGTTCTGCTAACACGGGGCCTGTGGTCTGTTGGCGACACTCAGAATTAAAGAAAGGCCAATTTTCAATAAGACGTCGGTGACAACGGAGGCTGTTTTTCCTTCCCGTGCAAATTCCCATGTGTGCTGAACCGCGAAGGGCCTTTACCGGGGTGTGAGTTTATGCAAATCCCTAAACGTTTTAGTGGGGAAACTGAGGCTCAAAGAGGTGCAGGCGTCCGGGGCCAGGCAGTTAGCCTGTCTTCCGTGCTCACATCTGTGGCTTTGTTTACTGGCCCCACACCTGTCAGACACAGTCAAGGCCGCGGGGGCCGCGGGGACCCCGGGAGGCAGAAGGGCCGGCCTGTGCAAGCGTGGGGCAGGGTGCTCCAGGCAGACGGAACAGCCTGTGCGAAGGCTCCGAGGCAGCAGCCCTGACACGTGAGGACGTGAAGGCGGCATCGGTGTGCAGCCTGGCTTTTCTCCCAGGGACTGTGGGGCTTTAAGCAGCAGAGTGGCACTGTCTAGTTCACTTTTGAAAAACCCCTCTTTACCAAACGTTTGTTAGGTGGACTTTAGATAGACGAGGAGCAAGAGGGTGGGGGGGTCCCAGGCGGGGCTCGAGGTGGGACATCTGGCGGATGTGCCCTCTGGTGCTGCCCGCTACTCACTGCCGCCCCCTATGGTTTTCTCCGCAGCTCCCAGACTGCTCCGCCGGACCCTTGCTCTGCGGTGAGTGCCGGCATCTCTGACACTGACCACCTACCCTGAGGCCCTGGCGGGAGGGCTCGGTCTGGGAGGTGGGGCAGAGCTGGGAGGGGCTGGAGCAGCAGCAGACGGCCACCGGCTGCAGGTCACAGGGCAAGCTGGGCAGCAGGGGGGCCAGCAGTCCGCCCTCCAGCAGGTGGTGTGCAGGCCCCTGGGTGGCGAGAGGACACCCCAGGCTCACACTCTCGTCCGCCTCCACTGGTGCCCCCAGGACTCACACCTTACCTGTCTCAGGAAGGCAGTCGGTGTATTTGCTCAGATCACAGTCCCCTGCAGGCCTCCTCAGGACGGGAAAGCAGGTGGCCGCCAGGCCCTCTGCAAGAACAGAGCCCAGAAACTGAACCCCAGGACCATGGGACCAGGGACATGGCAGATCCGAGGAGAGGGTCTTCCTAGCAGAGGGGAGTCGGGGCCTTTGAGGCAGGCAGGACTGGGGCTGACTGTGCTTCGTTTTGATAAGGCCTTTTTCCTAGAAATAAAATACATATTCCCTGTAAAACAAATAGAAAATGGGATAAACGAGAGGCGTGAAATGAAAACCAGGCGCCCCGTAGACCAGGGCCCGCAGACATTTTCCGTGGATGTTCTGGGCTCTCTGGCGGGCACTACTCAGCTCTGCAGACAACACGGGAATGGATAGGTGTCAACAAACCTGTATTTACAGAAACAGGTGGAGGCTGGATCCGGCCCCTGGCCGCAGTTCTGCCGTCCCTGCCCGGGAGTAGCCCCTGTCGCAGTGCCTGGGGCGCCCGGGCTGCTATGAACGTGCGCTCTGTCTCCCTGCAGCTCGGGCCTGAGTGCGGCCGTGCAGGCGCGGCACGTCCACGTGAGCTCAGCTGCTGACAGCCCGAGCAGGTGAGGCCAGCCCTCCCGGGAGCCCGCACACACCAAAATCCGCCTCCCGCACAGCAGCGCCTGTGCTGGCTCCAGGACCCTCCCATTACCCAGTGGGACGACACAGAGAGGTCCCTGACCTTGGCACCCTGCCTGGCCCCCTGCCACGTGTCCAGGCCAGCAGCCTCACACCCCCACCGCAGAAGGGCCTCTGCTCTAGGGCGTATTGGATGAGCCCATTTTCCAGATGGGGAAACCGAGTCCCCGTGAGCACGGGCCTTGGGGCAGGCCCAAGCATCCATGACATCCTTGATCCCTTCATGCAGCGGGCTTGTCCTGACCCAGACGCGGCCCCGTCCAGCACTGCCCCCTGGGACAAGCCGTGACCAAACTTAGTCGTGCCTCTGAGTGGCCGCTCCAGGCCGGGCTCCAGGGTGGGGGCCGTGGGGATGGCCAGCGCCGTCTCCTGGGTCCCTGCCTGGCTAATGCCTCCCCATGTCCCATGCCCAGTGCCCAGCCCACCGTGTCCAAGGCCGGAGCCGTGGTCCCCAAACCCAGTGCCCTTCCCAGCAGCCGGGGCGAGTATGTGGTGGCCAAGCTGGATGACCTCATCAACTGGGCCCGCCGGGTGAGCACCTCCCCACACCATCCCCCACGTGCGCCTCCCCTAGTGGCCCAGGTGGCCAGCCCGGCCCCACCAGCTCCAGGCTCCGATGTCCCCTGTGTCCTTCCCTCAGTCACCAGTGAAGATGGCCCACCTGTCTTCTGCAGTTTTGACTTCTGTCCCTTTTTTAGAAAAGAGAAAAGTTGGCTTTTTTAACTAGAAAAGACGTGTGCTGAAAAGAGCAGAAAGTCTAAAAAGCCTGCCCTTCCCTATGTCTCCTCCCTCAAAGAGTGTGCATGGCATGTCTCCCACTGGGCACGAGTCCCTCTCGGGGGACAGGGGCTCTTTTCAGTGTCCAAGGGGTGCTGGGCCGGGCCAGGCTCAGTAACAATCCCCCGCTGAGGCCGCGCGCTGTCTGTCTTCTGTGTCTGTGCCACACACGATGCCACAGCGAGCTCCCCGCCAGGGCTTTTAGCTCCAGGACAGAGGAGTGCGCTGCAACCCGGTTTGTGGCTGCGAAGGCGCAGGGACAAGGTCAGGGTCAGCCAGCTCAGGCGCCAGTCAGGGCTCAGGCCCTGTCGTGTGAGCGCTGGCACATCAGGGGCCATGGGGGCCACTTCCAGGCCCTAGGTCAGACACGCAGGAGCAGAGGAAGGTCTGGCAGCGGGCACAGACGTGGGGAAGTGAGGCCCAGAGACATGGGTGCGAGTAGGAGGTTGGCCGAGGACATCCGGGAGGGCTTCCTGGAGGAGTCGCTGGACACCAGGAGGTGTCGGGACCAGGGCCTGTGCCGCTGTTAGCGGTTGGGGTCCAGGACGCACTGGCTTACGTGAGTGACATTAAGACCAATTTCGCCTGGGTTTTTTTTTTAATTCCTGTTTTCTCCTGTGGGAACGTGGTCGCTGAGAAGGGTGGCTGCCTGGCTCACTGTACCTTGTGGGGCAGCCTCGGGCCAGGGCAGCAACTCAAGCTGGTGGCAGGTGTCCGAGGGGCCTGGAGATCATCTCTGCGCCGTTTGTCACGAAAGGCTAGGATTCTAGACGTTTCTGTGTAAGAGTGCTCTGTGTCTTTAAACACGGGCCACCTTCCACTCACGGCTGACCGCTTGGCCCCCAGAGCTCCCTGTGGCCCATGACCTTCGGCCTGGCCTGCTGCGCCGTGGAGATGATGCACATGGCAGCGCCCCGCTACGACATGGACCGCTTCGGCGTGGTCTTCCGGGCCAGCCCGCGCCAGTCCGACGTCATGATCGTGGCCGGGACCCTCACCAACAAGATGGCCCCCGCGCTCCGCAAGGTAGACCCGGCCCCGCCACCTGCCCGGCCCCACTGCCCGCCTGGCCCTGCCGCCCGCAAACCTGCCGTCTCTTCCAGGTCTACGACCAGATGCCGGAGCCCCGCTACGTCGTGTCCATGGGGAGGTGAGAGACCAGGCTGGCCGTGGGCTTCCCTGCCTCTGTCTGTGCTTCCGTCTGACCAGGGCCCTCCAGGGGGACGTCCCAGGCCGTGAACCCCCGCAGCAGCAGGCGGGCAGCAACTCCGACGCCCCTGCACATGCTGCCCCCAGAGCGTCCCCTCCTGTTGCTTACCGGCGCCCCACCCCAGTGGCCCGTCCGGTCTGTTCCTTCGCTTCGCGCACATGGTGATGGCGTCATCGTCACCGCACGCACTCACACCCGCCTCCCCGCGTTGGCAAAGCCCGTTCGGCTGCTGACCGGCCCTGTCGGGGCGCAGGTTTGGACTGCACAGTTCCCCCTTCCCTGGCATGCGGTTCCGGAGGCTGTCATTCACGCTGCGGGGAACCGCCCCCTCTGTCTAGTTCCAGACCGTTCCATCACCCCGAGACCCCCCATACCCCCTAGCGGTCACCCCCCCTTTCCTGTGACTTCGTGTCCAGTCCTGCCCTTTTCGATACCCGGGCACCCGCTTGCACGTGACAGGGTGCAGGTCAGGGGTGGGATGCTGAGTGGGCGGGGCCAGGTGGCCCTCACGGCCCTCCCTCCCCCCTCCCCCCCGCAGCTGTGCCAACGGGGGTGGCTACTATCACTACTCCTACTCCGTCGTGAGGGGCTGTGACCGTATCGTGCCCGTGGACATCTACGTCCCAGGTAAGCCCACCGCCCGTGTCTCGGCCCCCCGGCCTCCAGGTCCATGAAGGAGCCAGTGCCGGCCCACTCACCCATGGCACAGGGTCCCCATGTCCCCGCAGACACGTGGGCTCCCCCTGTCCCCCAAGGGGCTCCCCGGTGTCATCCAGACGCCAGACCAGGCCCATGTCGGGATCAGGACTGACTTCCAGCTGTTTTTAAGCCACAGTTTTATATGATTCCACCTAAAAGAATCAAAACCAAAGAAATTCAGTTAGAAACCAGAAAAGGTCCTGGAGGCCAGGAACGGCGTCCACGAGTTCTCATCCTCCAGACGGGCGGGTGAGACCCCTCGCTCCGACCTGGGATCACCAGGGTGCGGGCTTCCGCGAACTGAACTGCAGGGTGCCCACTTAGGGCCGAGCGTTAGGAGAACAGAGTCTTCCGCACCGTTTGGGGTGCACTCGCACTGGAGCATGGTGCTTTCTCTGGTTTGCGCATCGCCGGGTGACCTGAGCATGCCTGGTTCTCCGCAGGGTCCTCCGCAGGGGGGCCTCCCAGGCATGTTGCTGGCACCTCTCAAAAGTGGAGAAACAGATTTCGATGCTGGTCTAGAGCCGATCGAAAAACGGGGCCGCTGTGATTAGCATTTTGCAAGTGTTTATGGAGGGGTTTTTCCAGGCCCCGGGGAGCCTGCAGGTTGTAGGGACAGAGCCTGACACAGCCGTGCTCAGAACCGCCTGTCGGTGGCAGAGGGCACGGTGGGCGGGCTTCGAGGGAGGCAGAGGCGACTACCCTGGCAGCTCGTTAGACTTGACCGGGAGCCAGTCCCTTGGTCAGCTGCTGCTTGTGTGACGGATGACCTCGGGCCAGTCTCTCGGGCATGTTCTCTGTCGCAGCTGGGCTGTCGTGCCTGTGCTGTCGGTCACCATGCACCCCACGCTCAGCTGAGGGACGACCGTGACGGCATCTGCCCAGCCCCCATGGCTGTGGTTGCCCTTCCAGGCCTGTCAGGTCCTGGGCAAGTCCTCGAGGTGTGACATGTCTGCTTTTTCAGCTCAGGAGTCTGGATGGGACCCGAGAGGACCCATCGGGGGTCCCTTCTCAGTATGCGGGCCTCCCCGCTCTGCCCCCCCGCCCCGTGACGGGCCGCACCCCCACCACCGCAGTGCAGATGCATGGGGCGAGGGCTGTCTTAGCCCTCCCCACCCCGGGACGTGGCCAACCAGCCCTCAGCCCCAGCTCACTTGTCCCAAGACCCTGGGCGGCCTGGCCTTCGCTGCCCCTAGTATGCCTTTTGACCTTCATTCTGGTTCAAGTGCCCTTGGCCAGCAGCAGGAGGAGGGTGGCCGGCCCCCAGGGCAGGGCACTGAGGCCATCCCGCCCCCAGGCTGTCCCCCGACGGCCGAGGCCCTGCTCTACGGCATCCTGCAGCTGCAGAAGAAGATCAAGCGGGAGAAGAGGCTTCAGATCTGGTACCGCCGGTAGCAGTGCTGACCGTCTCCATCACCATCCCCATCACCGTCCCCAGATGGTCAATAAACCCGAGAAGGCCGCCTAGACCGCTGCCGTGTGGTGTGTGGCCGGGAGGCAGGGTGGCAGCGGGGCAGCCGCCGGCCGGAGGGCCCAGCGTGGATGGGTGAGTGCCGCCAGACAGAGTAGGTCCCGAGACACAGGTCCTGGAGGCAGGTGGCCGGGCCCACACACCCCTCCTGGAGGCCTGCACTGCCCGTCGTGATGGGGGGCTTGTGGGGGATGGGTGGCCACTGCACTAGGGCTGGAGGGGGCCCCAAGTCAGACACTGGGCAGTGGGAGAGTGGGGACCTCAGCACGTGACACTGCCCGTCCAGTGGGCCGAGGGTCCTGGGCGAGGCCGATGTGAAGTTTGGCTCAAGGTTCAGCCTGACCAGGTGTGACCAGAACCGTCCTTGGCTCTCAAGGACCTGGGTGCTGCCACTCTCCCTGTGGTCCCAACCTAGTTCTGGACCCCAGATGTAAACCACAGGGGAGGAGGGCGGCTGGCTGGCAGCCTGGGGACGAGGTCATCCACGGTCTGAGCGAGCTGGAGCGGGGAGGCATGGGCTCCACGGGAGGGAGGAAGGGCCCAGCCCCTGGCCCCCTGCCAGCTGCTGAACAGGCTTCTCTCTGGAGCGGGGAGGAGTGAGCGAGCTGCTTTCATGTGGTGCTGCTGGGTGGCCAGGCCACTGGCAGTGTTTATTTTATCCCACGGCCCACAGGGAGCAGGTGCTGGTCCCCTTGCACAAGTCAGGGGAGGTGGCCCGGGGTCACGCTGCCGGCCAGGGGTGCAGCCTCAATTAGCACCTCAGGCTATGAGGCCACAAAGGCACTGAGTCGGGGTGCGGGGTGGCCAGCAGGCTCAGTGCTTGGTGACCAGGGGCGTGATCACCCGCGGGAAGGCATAGTAGCGGCAGTCGGCCGGCGGGACCAGCTCCATCACCTGCGTGCGGATGTTTTCCGGCCGGAAGCCGGCCTCCAGCAGCGCTGGCACCTGGGTCTCCTGCAGGGGGGAGGAGCCAGGTAACCTCCAGGCCCCGAGGCCCAGTGACACACACTCACACACCCTGGTGCCCACCCATCCTTGCGTAGCGTTCACTAGTGCCAAGGCCCCTAGGGACTGCAGCCGCTGCCGTCGCGCGCCCCCCACCCGCACCCGCCTCCCTTAGGCCCAACTGCTGAGTGAGACTGGGCGGATCCTGTGTTCCTGTGTCCTGGGCACCGGGCAGGGACCTTGTCTGATTCTCACAGGCGCTCATAGTCCACCTGAGAGCAGCTCGAGGGCTGGGGCAGGCAAGGGACCCTGCCAGGGCACAGGTGGCCACGGCTGCCTCCCTGCCCTGGTCGCTGGCCGCCTGGGGTGGGGCTTGGTCTTGGCACCTGGAACATGGTGCTGATGTCCGAGTACTTGGTCTTCATCAGCTCCCCCCAGGAGGTGAGGTTGCAGTAGGTGAGGACGCCCCCCGGCTTCAGCAGGCGAAACGCGTGGCCCTGGGAGGGGGGCAGCGATCAGGGCGGGAACGAGTGGCAAGAGGGGGACCGTGTGTGGACAGCACATGCCCCGACCCGGCCGGCCCAACCCCCATCGAGGACCTACCCTGATGAAGCCAAACTGGTGCGTGTGCCAGGTCTCCTCGGACAGTGGGTACGTGTCGTACAGGATCCCTGCAGAGAGAGAGGGAAGCCACGCCGTCAGGCTAGCTGCAGTGGCACCGGTGGCTGCACCTGAGGGACTTGCACGCGGCCAGGAGCCCCTGGGTCTGTCTCCTATAGGACAGATCCCCAACCGCC
>NW_011889048.1:411216-414118 GCF_000151845.1 Pteropus vampyrus
TACGGCATCCTGCAGCTGCAGAAGAAGATCAAGCGGGAGAAGAGGCTTCAGATCTGGTACCGCCGGTAGCAGTGCTGACCGTCTCCATCACCATCCCCATCACCGTCCCCAGATGGTCAATAAACCCGAGAAGGCCGCCTAGACCGCTGCCGTGTGGTGTGTGGCCGGGAGGCAGGGTGGCAGCGGGGCAGCCGCCGGCCGGAGGGCCCAGCGTGGATGGGTGAGTGCCGCCAGACAGAGTAGGTCCCGAGACACAGGTCCTGGAGGCAGGTGGCCGGGCCCACACACCCCTCCTGGAGGCCTGCACTGCCCGTCGTGATGGGGGGCTTGTGGGGGATGGGTGGCCACTGCACTAGGGCTGGAGGGGGCCCCAAGTCAGACACTGGGCAGTGGGAGAGTGGGGACCTCAGCACGTGACACTGCCCGTCCAGTGGGCCGAGGGTCCTGGGCGAGGCCGATGTGAAGTTTGGCTCAAGGTTCAGCCTGACCAGGTGTGACCAGAACCGTCCTTGGCTCTCAAGGACCTGGGTGCTGCCACTCTCCCTGTGGTCCCAACCTAGTTCTGGACCCCAGATGTAAACCACAGGGGAGGAGGGCGGCTGGCTGGCAGCCTGGGGACGAGGTCATCCACGGTCTGAGCGAGCTGGAGCGGGGAGGCATGGGCTCCACGGGAGGGAGGAAGGGCCCAGCCCCTGGCCCCCTGCCAGCTGCTGAACAGGCTTCTCTCTGGAGCGGGGAGGAGTGAGCGAGCTGCTTTCATGTGGTGCTGCTGGGTGGCCAGGCCACTGGCAGTGTTTATTTTATCCCACGGCCCACAGGGAGCAGGTGCTGGTCCCCTTGCACAAGTCAGGGGAGGTGGCCCGGGGTCACGCTGCCGGCCAGGGGTGCAGCCTCAATTAGCACCTCAGGCTATGAGGCCACAAAGGCACTGAGTCGGGGTGCGGGGTGGCCAGCAGGCTCAGTGCTTGGTGACCAGGGGCGTGATCACCCGCGGGAAGGCATAGTAGCGGCAGTCGGCCGGCGGGACCAGCTCCATCACCTGCGTGCGGATGTTTTCCGGCCGGAAGCCGGCCTCCAGCAGCGCTGGCACCTGGGTCTCCTGCAGGGGGGAGGAGCCAGGTAACCTCCAGGCCCCGAGGCCCAGTGACACACACTCACACACCCTGGTGCCCACCCATCCTTGCGTAGCGTTCACTAGTGCCAAGGCCCCTAGGGACTGCAGCCGCTGCCGTCGCGCGCCCCCCACCCGCACCCGCCTCCCTTAGGCCCAACTGCTGAGTGAGACTGGGCGGATCCTGTGTTCCTGTGTCCTGGGCACCGGGCAGGGACCTTGTCTGATTCTCACAGGCGCTCATAGTCCACCTGAGAGCAGCTCGAGGGCTGGGGCAGGCAAGGGACCCTGCCAGGGCACAGGTGGCCACGGCTGCCTCCCTGCCCTGGTCGCTGGCCGCCTGGGGTGGGGCTTGGTCTTGGCACCTGGAACATGGTGCTGATGTCCGAGTACTTGGTCTTCATCAGCTCCCCCCAGGAGGTGAGGTTGCAGTAGGTGAGGACGCCCCCCGGCTTCAGCAGGCGAAACGCGTGGCCCTGGGAGGGGGGCAGCGATCAGGGCGGGAACGAGTGGCAAGAGGGGGACCGTGTGTGGACAGCACATGCCCCGACCCGGCCGGCCCAACCCCCATCGAGGACCTACCCTGATGAAGCCAAACTGGTGCGTGTGCCAGGTCTCCTCGGACAGTGGGTACGTGTCGTACAGGATCCCTGCAGAGAGAGAGGGAAGCCACGCCGTCAGGCTAGCTGCAGTGGCACCGGTGGCTGCACCTGAGGGACTTGCACGCGGCCAGGAGCCCCTGGGTCTGTCTCCTATAGGACAGATCCCCAACCGCCCCCCGCCTCCCCTCCACCCGAGGCTGCACAGCAGGAGGGGAGCAGCCTGCAAGGCAAGGGAGCGAAGCTTCATCTCATCTGCGAAGCTTCATGTCATCTGCGTTTGCAGCCACTCCCCAGCTCCGCCTCAGGTCGGCAGGCACTCGATTCTCATAGCACAGGCCCTGCGCCCACAAAGCCTGGGAACCGCTGGTCCAGGGGCCACGTTGAGTTCAGGCGTTACCCCATGTCCGCTGAGCACTAGGCCTCGTGTTGCTGGGTGACATGTCAGTGAGCAAGGTGCGGGCTAACAGTGCAGACTCAGGCAGAGGCCCCTCACCCGGTCCCCAGTGTCCCCTCACCATCAAAGTGACCATCTGGCAGGGTGGGCACCACCTCCTCCCACAGGCCTTTCAAGGGAACCACCTTGGGGCAGGGTAGAAAACGAGAGAAGGCTGAGGGTCAGAGGGGTCCACAGGACGCCACTGTGAGGGTGGGGGAGACCACCTCCCAGATCTGGGGCCCTCCCCCAGGCGTGGGGGGGGCAGAGGCGCACCTTGTGTGGCTGCCGCTGGGCCCAGTCCTGGAGCCGCTGGAAGACACCATCGTTGCACTCAATGATCCAGTGCTCGTCGATGGCCGCCTCCTGCACTCTGGTGGCTGCGATGGCCATGCCAAAGCCCACCTCCAGGACCCGGCCCCCTAGACACACAAAGGACTGGGGCTGGGAGGCTGCCCGGAGGCGGGGGTGTGGGGCGGCGACTCTGCACAGAGAAACTTGCCACAAGGATAGGAGGGCACAGTGGGCACTGTGGCCCTGAGAGGGAACAGCGTGGGCCCTGGGCAGCAGCCAGAGTGGGTGGCCAGCCAGGGAGGCCCAGCCCCGAGGGACTTTGAGCCTGGCTCTCGCCATGTGCACCGGGGATGGTATCTCTTGACTTGGTTACTTTCCTCTCCCCCGCCAACACTCCCCACGATGAAGTGCACCAGAGAGGGGTTAGGAGAGCCAGGATTGGGGAGGGCTGGTTGGTCCCTA
>NW_011889048.1:414168-416177 GCF_000151845.1 Pteropus vampyrus
TTGCACTCAATGATCCAGTGCTCGTCGATGGCCGCCTCCTGCACTCTGGTGGCTGCGATGGCCATGCCAAAGCCCACCTCCAGGACCCGGCCCCCTAGACACACAAAGGACTGGGGCTGGGAGGCTGCCCAGAGGCGGGGGTGTGGGGCGGCGACTCTGCACAGAGAAACTTGCCACAAGGATAGGAGGGCACAGCGGGCACTGTGGCCCCGAGAGGGAACAGCGTGGGCCCTGGGCAGCAGCCAGAGTGGGTGGCCAGCCAGGGAGGCCCAGCCCCGGGGGACTTTGAGCCTGGCTCTCGCCATGTGCACCGGGGATGGTATCTCTTGACTTGGTTACTTTCCTCTCCCCCGCCAACACTCCCCACGATGAAGTGCACCAGAGAGGGGTTAGGAGAGCCAGGATTGGGGAGGGCTGGTTGGTCCCTACTGGACCACAGACCAGACCCAGGCGCAGAGGCCGCGCACCCAACCCCTGGGGGAATCTGGGCACCCCTGGGCCTCAGATGTCGGTGCAGGAGGGTCACTCTGCCACCTGTCTCCCAGCCTCAGTTCTCCCCGAGCTATTCTTAGCTGGGGCGGGCGGGGACTCGGGAGTCGGTGCGGGAACGTTCCCAACGGGAACCTGGCCAGCTGCCCGTGCTGGCTGCCGGCCCCTGTCCCTGACCTCAGGCGCGGGGGCTGAGGACCTACCCCCGGGCCGGGGCCTCATTCCTCCTGAAGGGGAAGCTCCCGGTACTTAGCGGGCGCCCTGTGCCCGCAGCACCCGCTTTTATTTCCCCGTCGCCCCCGGCTAGCAGCCCCATTTTTTGGGCTACGAGAGAGGCACGAAGAGGCTCCGATGCGCATCAGCGGGAGAGCGGGCCGGCCCCGGGGCTGCGCTGGAGCCGGGCGGGGGGCTACCTTTGGAGGCGGCGGCGGCCGCCAGCGCGTGCATGTAGGGGGTCTCCCAGCGCTCCATCACCGGCTTGCCCAGAATCTGCAGGTGCGTGTCCGATGCATCGTAGGCCGCAGGCGCCGCCCGCCACGCAGGGCTGCAGTTCTCGCCGGGCGCGAAGATGGGGTTCGCAGCGGGGGCGCTCATGCTGCGGGCTGGACAGCGCGCCCCTGAATCAGCTCTCAACGCGCGGAGCTGGTCTCTGCTGGGCCTTCTGGGCCGGGGGCGTGGTCTGGCTGGGGGCGTGGCCCGGCGGGGGCGTGGTCAGGGCGGCCTGGGCCTCACGAGCGCACCGCGGCACGAGCGGCCTCTGGCGGCAGCCGAACAGAAGGCACCCCCACGCGCGCCCGCCCACCCGCCGACGCCCCCTCCTCGCTGAGCCGCCCGCGCCCGGTCTGCGGAACGGGCACCGCAGCAGCGAGCCCTCAGGGGCCTGGGCCTCGCCTCGTCACGTTCCTGCCTCAGTTTCCTCATCTGTCACCGCCACAGGAAGCCCCCTGCCTTGCTGTGCTGGGGGGGATCGAATGATTTTTCCAGCATCTCCAAAGATTAAATTTCAAAAACATAAGGTATTTTATGGATTTTTCCATAAAATACCTTATGTTTTTGAAATTTAATCTTTGGAGATGCTACGGTGGGTTCTAAATTGTCCTCATTTCACAGATAGGAAAACAGGCTCTAGGAGGCACAGCCGGCAGTCTCATGGCCCCTGGGGTGAGATGCGGGTACCCAGGTCAGACCCCTAACAGCCCCACCGCCTTCACACGCAGAGCTGGAGCTGCCTCACGCCAGGAGCTCACTTCATGACCCCATAAGCGGGGATCACCTGAGGCCCCAGGACCCTGATGGGGGGACTCACGGTGCAGAAGCCTCTAGGTATGGGGACTGACGCATGAGCTCCACACTCTGCTGTCCCATGCACAGGAAGTCAAACAGGGCAGCCCCCCACCCCCTCTCCCCAGCTCAGCTGTGTCCTCTGCCTGCCTCCCTGGGACCCACCTGCCAGCTGAGCTGGGGTGGCCTCCGGGCTCTATGACTCAACTTCCCTTTTCCAAGCCTCTGCACACCGGGCC
>NW_011889048.1:418477-420485 GCF_000151845.1 Pteropus vampyrus
GAGATGCTGGTCCCAAATGTCAGCGGTGCTGGTGGGGGGCACCCTGAGTTAGACCTATCCCTGAGTCTTTCGGTTCCATGAGCCAAAAAGTCCCATTAAACAAAGAAAGCCAGTTTCGCTTTCTGTGACTTGGCACCGACGGCTCCTAACCGATTTGGGAGGTGAGACATGCAGGGGGTTTTGCAGACGGCCGGTGGGGGGCTTCGCCCTCATGGAGTCGGACGCCTGCGAGGGGCCGATGACAGGCTGGGAGAGCTCGGCTCGGGTCCTGTGCTGGGATAACCTTCTCCGGGGCTCGGTTTGGGATTCATAGGAACGTTGCAAAGACTGCGCAGAGGGTTACCTGACACCCCCTTTCCTCATCATCAGCATCTCGCGTGTGTGTGGGACGCATGTCACAGACACTCGACCGTCACCTAGAATCCTCTGTCCTGTCACGCCTTTCCTTCTCCCCGAATGCCCCTTTTCTGCCCCGGGACCCCATCCAGGACCCCACGTGACATTTAGTCATCGCATCTGCCGAGGCCCCTCTGGGCTGTGACGGGTTCTCAGACCTTCCTCGTTTTTGAGGATCTGGACAGTCGTGAGGGGGACTGGCTGAGCAGTTTCTAGAATGTCCCTCGGTTGGGGTTTGTCTGGTGTTTTTTCTCGGGGTTAGAGCAGGGTGATGGGTTCTGGGAGGTGGGCCCCAGAGGCGAGGTGCCTTTGTCTTCCCGTCAGATCGAGGGTCCCTGCTGTCCACACAGCCGGCCACGGTCGGTAGGCGTGGAGACTCAAGAGCAGGGCCTGCTGCCGTGAATCCGTTTTCTCATTTTCCCATAAAGTCCCCACTGTGCTCCGAGCCCCACTTCCAACACTTTGCACGTTGGGTCCCCTCGCACAGTGTCACAGGAACTCCCCTGGGGAGGTACCGTGATGGTCCCCTTTTAATCCATGAGGGAATGGGCACAGAGAGGTTAAGCAGCTTGCCTGGGGGGTCACATAGGTGGTGGGCGGCAGGGCAGGGACCCGAACCCCACAAATCTTAACCCTGGTGCTCTGCTGCTAAAGCTCTACTCTGCCGGTCATCCTGGCAGCCCTCGAGGACACGAGTCGATGAGCAGCACGGAGAAAGAACACCCCAGAGCGCTCCCAGTTTCTCATCCGTCGGAACCCAGGTCCCAGGCTGGGGAGCTGGCTTCTCCCACAGCCGCTGGGGCCTGGAAGTGAGTCAGCGGCTGTCCTGGAATTCCCCTGGGGCTGGGCACATCCAAGGTGAAGGCTCAGGAAGTCCCAGCACAGGTGACATCAGCCCTGGAGTGGGGGGGACAGCCCCAGGGAGGGCAGGGCTCCGGCCACCTCCTCGGACCCTCGCCCAGCACTTCCGCTGCCAGCACGTGGGTAGCCGACCCGCAGGCCCGTCCCACCCCTCAGGGCCAGGGAGCCTCGGGTGGGCTCTGGTCCCCTCCCCAGGAGGCACACGGAAATGCCTTCTGGACGGACGCATGGCCTCCCCTTGCCCCACTCCACCCCCACGTTCACCTGCACCGGCCCCCGATGCCAAGCCGGGTCCCCTCTGGCTGGGGCTGGGAGGTGGCCTCACTGCCCAGTTCCCTGATGCTGACCCCCGGGCCTTCGCACGTGCTGTGCCCCCATCCCTGACGGTCCCTCCCCTCGGGGCTTGACTGGTGGCCGGCGGCCTTCCTTCTGGGCCCCGCTGGCACCCCGACCACAGGGTGCAGCCCCGACACGGCCCGGGGTGCTGGGTCAGGTGTCACACGTAGCCCCCGCGGGCGCCCCAGCCTCAGCGCAGAGGCGGGCGGACCTGCCTGTGTGGGGCGGATCTCAAACCCGTCTGACGGGTTGGCTGTTCGCTGGAGTTGTCTGGCTCAGAGGCGGCCTTGGCCTTGGCCGGACCTGCCAGGATCCCACTTGGGGCTCAGGCCAGGACGGTGCCAAGGGAGCTGCAGCCCGCCAGCCAGCGCTACGGCCTGAGGACACCTCGGGGCAAGTGGCAGGTGGGTCCCGG
>NW_011889048.1:420605-425126 GCF_000151845.1 Pteropus vampyrus
AAGGCCCGGGAGCGGCCGGAGGGGGGACCGGCTCCCGCGGCTCGGGGACGCCGGGGCTTTCCAGGCCCGGGAGAACAGGAAGCGGCTGCGTCCCCGCCCCCATCCGGGCGGGGCCCACCTGGGCCGCCTCACCTGCCCAGGTCTGAGGGGGCCCTGCGCCCTGGGCGCGTGCCCTGCCCGCTGGCCTGGGCCACGGGGACTGCAGGACCGGCCCAGCCCCGGAGTCCTCCCCAGCGGGGAGACCGAGGCTAGGGCAGGACAGCTCCGGGTGGCGCTTCCTAGCAAGGAAGCTGAGACAGGATCTAATCAATGGCACCGCCCCCCCCCCCAAATGGTAGCCCAAGAGTCTCACGGTGGGCTCAGGGAGAAGCCCCCGGAGCACCCCACCTTCCAGGCTGTGCGAGGAATGTCATGAAAACAGCCGACTCGCAGCTGCGGGTCCTGTTCTCTCCCCTCTGTGTGTTGGGTCCCCTGACAGTGTCCCTTTAGTAGAGGGGACACTGAGGCTCAGAGAGAGGGAGCCGCTGCCACAGGCCTCCTCCGTGCGGCTCTGCGGCCCTGTGTCTTTCTGACTGCCATGCCCACTGGTGGGTCGCCCAGTTTCACCAATAAGAGTCCCAGAGTCCCGGCAGACGTGACTTTCCGAGGCAGGAGGCCACCGCTTTAGCGAGTGGGTCCCAGATATCGCCAGGGAAGTCCAGACACTAAAAATTACCTTTTCCGTACCTGCCACTTAAATGTACTAGGTGTCCTGCATTTCACCTGGTGACCCTGCCTCCACGAGCCAGGTCACAGCCACTTGGGGGACATTTTGGGGGTCCCTATGTCGACAGAGAAGGAGACTCTTTGACCCCAAACGGCCTCACCAGACAGACTTCTGGCCTTGCGTGAGCCTATCCCCGCCTCAGAGGGAGCCTTGGGTGCATGTGACTGTTGAATGTTCTCAAGTGATTCAGGTCCAGAAGCGTCCCCTGCAGACGTGCTGATGGCCTAAGACAAAGCACTGCCCGCTCAGCTGTCCGAACAGCCCAGGCGGCAGCCACTGTTATCAGCGTCACCTCCATTTTCCAGGTGGGGCAGCGCGGGCTCAGAGACATCATGTAACTTTCCTGGGTTGCACAGCACACGAGCGCAGCTGCACCAGGGCTGGGCCTGGAGCTCCGGGACCCTGTCCCTTCTGCTCTCCCAGGCTGCCTCTTGCGATTCCCTGGAAATCCCCGAATCTGACTAATTCCCTAGACATCCCCGGGCTTGGCAGGCTCCTCCATGCTGACACGGCTGGACCCACCCCTGCCTGGGCAGACTGCCCCCACTTCAGGCGAAATGACCCGTAAAGGCCTCGTGGTTTCCTGAGGAGGGGGCCTGGCAGAGGTGGAGTCCACGCCTCCCTGGCTGCCCGCAGTGACCTCAGGGCGGCTGCTGACCAGCTCTGCGCCTCAGTTTCCCCACTCCAAGGGCCGTGGTGGGAGTGGGGCCGGCCTTGTGGGCGTGCGACTCGGACTTCACCCACGCCCCTGCTCGGTTTAATCTCTGCTGTCACTGTCTCAAAATTCTGAACCCTTTTGAACAAGGAGCCCCGCCTTGTGACTTCTCATTGGTCCCTGCAAATCGCGTGGCTGGTAGTGTGGAAACGCATCTGGTAGCCCTCTGTCCTCCAAGTCAGCTTTTTCATCCCTTTGAATCTTCAATGTCTATTGCTCAGTTTGATGTCTCATTAGCTCTGAAAAACATTTTCGGAATCAAGGTTATAACCCGAGTTGCCAAAAACTTACGCCTACCAAAGCAGAACCCGCTCTGGATGAGTTGCAATTCCTCTCTGGGTCTCAGTTTCCCCATCTTCTCTGTTGTGCTTGTGGGTTTGGGTCCAGGGGGTCCGAGGCCCAGTTTTTGTAGGGCAGACAGCTTTTACACATACTCTTCTCCCATACCAGACCAGGCCTTTGAACAGCTTTTATACTTGGCCCAGACTGCCCTTCCTATCGACCGTCTGGCAAATTCCTACTTGAACTTCAAAGCCCCAGCATCAAGATCTTCTCCTCCCTCCAACCCTCCACGATGCCCCACGTGGAGACTTCACCCTTCCCTGGGCCCCAGATGGGAGTGTCTTGCCATGGCTCTGTCTCCCCTAGACCGAGGGCTTCCTGACGGCAGGGCTGAGGACTGGGTTCTCCCTGGGGCCCCAGCTTTGCTGAGCTCAAGGCCGGGCACAGAGCAGCATCCATAAGAGTTCGCTGAATGAATAAACAAGCACGTGGAGAGGTGACCTCTAGTTTCAGGGGGCTGGGACAGGTGTTGGAGGCCTCTGGCTGATGGTGAGGTGGATCCAGGGGACAGGTGGCAGCGCTTTCAATGCTGACAACCTATTCAGAGTGGAGGTGGTGCCTCCAGCACTAGATCTGTCTGAACCAGCCCAGGCCACCACCTGGTGGGTCCAGTGGGCTCCAGTCACAAGAAAACTGCCAGCTGTGCCAGGGCCTGGTCCCACCCTCTTCCTGGCAGAGCGGCACATGCCAGCATCGTCTGCATCGGGTCCATGGAAGCTCTAATGGGGACGGAGCCAGCAGGCAGCCACCTGATTCACGTGGCCCTGCCCAAGACAATCCTGCTCTCTCTCAGGGTGGCCCCGGGGTCTGACCCGATCTCCCATGTGCCAGGCTCCGTGTTGGAGGCTCCAGGGTCCTAGAACTCCTGATCGCGATGGGAGAGACAGGGTGATGAGCCGACTGCTGTTGGTGGCGGGAAATAAAGGAAGGGGGCGTGCCTGGGGGGGGCGGCCAGGGGCCGTTTCACAGGGTTTTCGGGAAGTCTCTGGGGAGGAGGCTTTGGAGGCAAGATCTGGGTTATGGGAGCACCCCCAAGGCCAGGGGTGAGAGTGCACCAGGGGAGGACACAGCCCTGTGCGAAGGCCTGGAGGGCGGCCTGGTTGGTACTGTACTCCTCCTGCAGAGGAGGACACTGAGGCTCGAAGGGGAAAGCCGAGCGGCGGCGTCGCCGCAGCAGGGAGCGCGGTCGGGACTCGAACCCGGGGTCCTCCGAGTCGCAGCCCCTCGAGGGGCTCAGGGGCCTCGGGCCGCCAGGGCTGGCCCCGCCCCCGACCACGCCCCGCCCCGGAGGCCCCGCCCCGGAGGCGCGGCATGACCGGAAGTGCGCGGGGTCCCCAAGATGGCGCCCGGAACTCGGAAGTGAGAGCGGCCGCGGCGAAGCTCCGAGAGACGGAGGCGCCGCGGGCTCCGCGCCGGCCAGACCCGCGTCTGAGGTGAGGCGCGTCCGGCCCGACCCCCACCCGACTCCGTCGCCGCCGCCGCCGCCGCCGCCTCCCGGCCCGAGCCGTGGCCCCGGCCCGCGCGGGCCCGGGCACCCCGCGGCCGCCCGCGCCCCGGCTGGGGGTTCCGGGGTTCCGGGGCTCCGGGGCCGCGGGCGGGGGAAGCGAGTCGGCGCGTCCCCGCCCTTCTGGGCGACTCCTGACCCCGCCCTCTGCCGCGACCCTTCACCTCGGCTCTCCGCGGGGAACCCCCGACCCCGCCCTCCTCGGCGACCCCCCGACCCCGCCCTCCTCGGCGACCCCTGACCCCGCCGTCTGCCGCGACCCCGACTCTGCGCTGCCCTGTGACCCCTGTCCGACGCGCGTCCGCGGCGACGCCCTCGCCTTTCCTCGTCGCCCTCCTCGGCGACCCCCGCACCCCGCCCGTCGGTGATTCCCTGACCCCGGTGACCCGCTCTCCTTGGTGACTCTCGACCTCTACTTCGGTGACCCTTCGGCACCTTGTGACCCTCGTCTCCTACCTACTCCTTGGCGATTCCCTGACCCCTCCGTTCTTGTGACTCCCCCCCCCATTTCCATGACCCCAGCTTCTCCCTTTCTGGAGGGGACCCTGATCTCTGCCATCTCGGAGGCCCTTGTCCCCAGGCTTCTTGGGGATCCTGCCCCTTCCACCTCAGTGTCCCTCCTCCCGGGACACCTTTCCTGGCTCCCTCCGGTCCCCAGTGCTCCCAGATGGGCAGACACACTCTGGGATTTGGGATGGAGGCCTTGCTGGTACCAGCTGACCTGGCAGAGCACGTTGAAATGGGAGTGTCACCGGGAGCTGGCACTGGAACCCGGCCGCCAGAGATGGGTGAGGGTGGCGTGGGGGGGTTGCAGTGCTGGCCCCCGCCCCAGAGGTGGGTGATGCGCAGCCAGTGTGGGTGGCCGGGGAAGGCGAGGCTGCCGGGCGGGTCCTGCCCACCAGTGCTGCTTCCCGCACCCAGAGCTGGAGGCTGGTGGAGCCCAGAGGGACAGGGTGTGGACGGCCAGGTGGCAGCCCTGGGCGGCGGTGGGGTGTCTCCTGGCACATTTTGAAGGTCCTCGGGAAGGAAAAAGAACTGAGTCTGTAAAACGCGTGTCTGGGGCAACCCCAGCTTCTGCTTCCCGGAATGCCTGCCCCACGTCCTTCCCGCCTGTCCACGGCCTCCCTCTGCCCGGGTTTGGTGCTGTCTCTTTGCACCCAGGACAGGAGGGTGTCTGGTCGGAAGCCGGCTTGC
>NW_011889048.1:425176-425491 GCF_000151845.1 Pteropus vampyrus
GTCCTTCCCGCCTGTCCACGGCCTCCCTCTGCCCGGGTTTGGTGCTGTCTCTTTGCACCCAGGACAGGAGGGTGTCTGGTCGGAAGCCGGCTTGCGACAATGCTTGCTGGCAGCTTGGGGTCTTGGGTGTTTCGTGGCGTGACAAGGGGCGTGGTGTTGGACTGAGTATAGCTGGGAGCCTGCCTACCTGCTGCCGGCACAGCGGGTCTGTCCCCATGGTACTTTGGGAAGGTTCAAGGAGAACGGGCCTGGGGCCCGGAGCCACGGACCTTAGAGGGAAGAAGGGCTGCTTGTCACAGGCACTGGAACCCCAGA